>NW_027189541.1:7500-150788 GCF_040958095.1 Procambarus clarkii | reverse complement strand
CACTATTACGCAAAGCGTTTCGGGCATGATAAACTTAAATGACAAGCTTAATACTAATTGAGCATAATGAGTAGAATGAAAACAAGAAATGAAAACATAGATGAAAAAGCAGCACAAATACAATTATGTCGACAAACAGCGCTCTTAAAAAAAAACAGACATTGGTTGACAATAGAAGGGTAAGGTAGGTTACAGGGAATTTATTAGGTATAGCTTCGTTTTTTACTTAAACTGGTTGAGAGAGGTACAGTCTTTAACATGGTTGGGAAGGTCATTCCACATTCTGGGCCCCTTTGATTTGTAGAGCATTTCTAGTTTGATTAAGTCGTACTCTAGGAATATCAAAACTGTATTTATTTCTGGTGCGGTGCTCATGGGTTCTGTTACATCCTTCTATGAAGCTTTTGAGATCAGGATTGGCATTATAGTTTAGCGTTTTATATATGTATAATACACATGAGAGAATGTGCAGTGACTTAATGTCTAACATATTCAGAGATTTGAGTAGAGGTACCGAGTGATGCCTGGGGCCAGAGTTGGATATTGTCCTAATAGCAGCATAGCAGCTTTGTGTTGAGTAATTAGAGGACGTAAGTGATTTTGGGTAGTAGAGCCCCAAGCACAAATACCATAGTTGAGATATGGATAGATAAGGGAGTAATAGAGAGTCACCAGGGCAGGGCGTGGTACATAATATCTGATCTTAGAAAGAATGCCCACAGTTTTTTAAACTTTTTTTGATATATTTAGAATGTGTCCCTGGAAATTCAGCTTGTGGTCAATGAGAATGCCAAGGAATTTGCCATCTAATTTGTTACAAATTTGGGTATTGTTTATTTTGAGATTTATTTGATTAGAGGATTTATTGCCAAACAGAATATAGAAAGTTTTGTCAATGTTAAGGGTGAGTTTGTTGGCAGTTAGCCAAAGATGGACTTTATTTAGCTCAGTATTTACTGTGGCATTTAGAGCAAGGGGGTCAGGACTGGAGTAAATGAAGGTTGTGTCGTCAGCAAATAAAATTGGTTTGAGGTGTTGGGAGGCATTTGGAAGGTCATTAACCCTTAAACTGCGCATGGCGTATATATACGCCCTGAGTAACATGTCCCATGGTGCGCATGGCGTATATATACGCCATAGGGTGCCAGGCCTGATTCAAATGGCCCGCGGCTACACGGGGTTCACAGTAGCTTCCTCAGGGCTCTTGTAAACAGATGCCATTTAAAAAAAAAAATCGTGGGCAATATTCTCAGGTGTGAGAGGCACAGTACTGTTGGAGCAGCCAAGGCCGGCGCACGCAGCATGAGCGAACAGCATTGATGTTCAGCTTGTGACCACAGCATCGCCGAAAAATGTCAAAATAAATATATAATTGTTATTATTTAGCGATGACAATATTACAGATGACCAATGACTGTGATATAAATAACCAGGGTTGTGATAATAGCAGGATTGTTGTAATAATTAGCGCTGTGGGAGGAGTGATGCTGAGAGACGGAGGGAGACAGCATCGTTTACTGACTGTGTGGCCACCTGTTATTGTTTGCATTCACCATACCAGATCAGTGGTTCTCTATGGTGAACACAAATGTAGATACTTATATATAATGTGTGTATTAGTGTAATAACAGCAAAAGGATTATGCTGGGAGGAGCCATATGGGTGACGGAGGTGACGTCGTCTGCACGATTTGTCTAGCTGTTTAGAGGGTGGCCACTATGCTCTTTGGGCGCACTACAAGCTTAGATGTACAGTTACGGTGCATAAAACATGTAGATATTTATATATAATATGTGTATATAGGGTAATAACACTGCAAAAGGTATTGTTGGGGGAGAAAGTTTAGTGCGTGTGACCTTGAAAGAGTGAGGGAGCCGCCAGCCGCCATCTGTGTTTAGAGACGACTCTTAGTGCCTGAACTAACTATATCAGCTTAGCTGTACAGTTGTGGTGAACAAAATATATACATACTTATATAACGTCTGTATATAGTGTAATAACACCACAAATGGTATTGTTGGAGGAGAAAGTTTAGTGTGTGTGATCTTGAATGAGTGAGGGAGCCGCCAGCCGCCATCTGTGTATAGCGACGACTCTTAGTGCCTGAACTAACTATATCAGCTTAGCTGTACAGTTGTGGTGAACAAAATATATACATACTTATATATAACATCTGTATATAGTGTAATAACACCACAAATGGTATTGTTGGGGGAGAAAGTTTAGTGCGTGTGACCTTGAATGAGTGAGGGAGCCGCCAGCCGCCATCTGTGTATAGCGACGACTCTTAATGCCTGAACTAACTATATCAGCTTAGCTGTACAGTTGTGGTGAACAAAATATACACATACTTATATATAACGTCTGTATATTGTGTAATAACACCACAACTGGTATTGTTGGGGGAGAAAGTTTAGTGCGTGTGTTGAGGGAGTGGCAGCGAGTGGCTGGCTGGTGTGTGGCGGTAACTCCTCGTTGCTTTTCGACTCTCAATACCAACTTAGTGGTTCGTTATGGTGACCAAAACATGGCAATACTTATATATAACCTGTGTATAGAGTGTAATAGCAGCAAAACTATTTGTTTATAGTTTTATAAACATAATAATTGAATCACTAATATGCACATCATACTTTTGAGTATAGCGATTATTAACCACTTTTATTATATAAATATATTACAATACACACTATTGAATAATATTACTGCAAAAAAACTAAGAAAAAATCAATCGGAGACATTGAAACAATTAGGTAATAATATCTTTGTGGCAACTCCCATCTGTCAACGCGGGTGACGCTGACCGGGTCTGACGACCGCTCTGTCAACGCCCACTTTTTGCCAGACTTCCTCGGTCAATTGCGCCCAAAATATGTCACCTACGATTTTTTTTTTCCGTGCTCAGGAGACACAAATTAACATGTTTAGAAGACGAAAAAAAAATTTTGATTTTTTTTTTCTTGCGCACAGGGGTGTAAATGTCCCAAGGACCCCTGAGCAGTGTAAGGGTTAATGTAGATGAGAAAGAGGAGAGGGCCAAGTATGCTTCCCTGAGGAACACCAATGTTGATGGGTAGGGTGGAAGAAATTGCATTATTCACAGAAACATATTGGAGCCTGTCAGTAAGGTAGGATTTGAGGTATTGTAGGGAATGTCCTCTGACTCCATAATGATGTAATTTATGAAGAAGGTTTTGGTGGTTGACAGTATCAAAAGCTTTACGCAGGTCCACAAATAACCCAACAGGGAACTCATTTTTACCAAGAGCTGTATGAATCGAGTTAAGCATACTAATAAGTGCATCGTTAGTGTTTTTTTTGGGTCTGAAGCCATATTGGCAAGGGCTAAGTATATTGAGTTTGGCTAGATATGAGTAAAGCTGCTTATAGATTAGTTTTTCAAAAATTTTTGACAAGTTTGGCAGGATTGATATAGGTCTGTAGTTGTTAACATCTGTGAGATCACCACATTTGTGGACAGGCGTTACTCTCGCTTTTTTAGAATATCTGGAAGGGTTTGGAGTTCAAGTGACTTGTTGAAGAGCAAAACAATAGCAGAGGCTAAAGGTCTGGAGGCTTTTTTGTAAATTAAAGTTGGTATCTCCTCAAGGGCACCAGACTTGGTTTTAAGGGAAAGGATTATCTCATTGACGTCAGCGGAATTAATAGGCTTTAGGTACAGAGACTGTGGATAGTTACCTGTAAGATAGTCCTTAATGTCAGTACTGGAAGATGGAATATCATTTGCAAGGGATGAACCAATAGAAGAGAAGAACCTATTGAACTCAATAGCAGAATCAGAGGCTGAAAGCTGACCATCGTTATTAGACAGGAGAGTCGGTTTGTTATTTAAAGACTTCTTTTATCCCAATATTTGTGAAATTGTGCTCCAAGTTTGTTTAATGTTGCTCTTTATTTGGGTAAATTTATCTTCGTAGTAATTAGTTTTGGCTTGTCTAATTATCTTAGATAGCAATAATGAGTAATTCTTTGAGAATTCTTTGGAGACGATTCCTAACCTATACTTCTTCTCAAGGTCATGTTTTTTATTAATAGATTTAAGTATTCCCTTTGTAAGCCAGGGATTGTTGAGCCTTTTGGTAGTGACTTGTTTTGTAAGCATAGGACAGTGGGTATTATAAAGGCTAAGAGTTTTTTGAAGAAAAGATTGCACTGCTAGGTTGATGTCCTCTATGTTACCTAACTCGGACTCCCAGTTGACATTATCAGCAGCAGTTATAAAATTGTCTATAGCAGTTTCATTGTGCAGTCTAAAACGTATCTCTCTTGACTCAAGAGGTGGTTTGCTAATGTTAGTTAAGAGAAATGTGGGGTAGTGGTCTGTAGTGCTATCGGTGATAATACCTGAAGTAAGCGGAGAGGTTATGTTTGTCCAGATGTGATCTAGAGTCGTGGCAGTGCTATCAGTGATTCTAGTAGGTCTAGTGATTAAGGGTATGAGGAGGCAGGAGTTCATACAGTTGAGGAAGCTAACAGCAGTAGGGTGTTCTGGCTCGCAGAGGTCAATATTAAAGTCCCCTGCGATAATTAGGTGGTTTTTGTTCAGTCTGTTATCAAGTATTAGATTTCTAAGGTTTGAGTTGAATTCGGGCACATCAGTGTTAGGAATTCTATAAACTGCACCCACAGACAGAACAGACTCGGCACCTTTGACTTTGAAGCTGGTGAAGATATACTCCCCATAGCAGTCTCTAGTTCTAATTTCTTTTAAGCATGTTAGTTCTTCGTGGTAGTAAAGAGCAGTGCCACCACCTCTCTGAAGTTGACGACAGTTGTGAATTGCTGAGTAGTTAGGCATGTTAAAGAGTTGAGTAGTATCCTCTTTCAACCATGTTTCAGTAAGTATAATAAAAGAGAATTTGTTGTCAATAGTTTCAATCAAGGCACTAACATCATCGAAGTGTTTACCTAGGGATCTAACGTTCAAATTGATTACAGAGATATTGTGATTATGAGTTAATACATTGTTTACATCATGTGCTGCAAAATATCTGCAATTTAAATCATTGATGTATGTAAGAAATAGGAGAGGGTCCCAAAATGCTGCCCTGTGGCACTCCACCGGTTATTGGTAGAGTGGGAGAGGTTATATTATTGATGGCTACTGTTACGGACCCGAGTCCAGCGTCCGAGCACGGAGCAGTGACGACAACGCCATCTGTGAGACAGCTCCCGAAACCCCCTCCAAATGGACGACGCCATCTAGCGAGGATGGGATATACCGGCCACAGGGGCTGGTTTCCCATCTTAATTAGCTCGTAACGTAGCCGCTGCTGACCTCTGGTGAGGTGGCGCTTAGACAGCAACGCCATCTATGGAGTGGATAGGTGGACGTTTGTGTCTAAGCCTGTAAGTGAGGTGCCCTAGAGTGTCCCTAGTACTAATGACATGTCTGATTACAGAGTCGACCTGGGACTGCTGTATCGGACGATGGGGCAGTCTACCCAAGGCAGCCAAAGTCTCTCCACGTGTTTGCTGCAGAAGCTGTGAGTCACCCCCGGACGAACACTGTTGAGTGTGTTAGCCTGCCTGTGACGTGGAAGTACCAGGAATCGTCGTATCTGGGGGCTGGCTGGTGGAAGAGACTAGCCACTGTGGTTCAGAGAGAGGAGAGTGATCTGCGGAATCACACGAGGCTTCTGCCTAGGGCTCGCAACCCTAGTATCAGTCGTGGAGTGGCCTACGCAGTGGAGCTGATCGGAACCTGCCAGCTACAGGCTGGATTTGTGGTTGAAGGCCTCCACGACGGTGCACCCAGTGGGACTGTGATTTGGCTTGCCTGTGGCCGGGGTAGATTCGCCGAGAGAATCAGAAGATTCATCATGGGCCACAAAGAAGAGAACCAGGGCTACGCATCGTGAGCACCGTGGAGCATCCTGTGTCTTCAGAGGAAGACTAATTTGTATATAATAAGTGTAGTTATAGCAGCCCCGCGTGTGACTGTGATATATTTATGGTGGTGGTAGCAATATATATACAAAAACAGTGCATTTATATCCCTTCCCCTTTAATTTAACTTGCGTTACGGAACACACCCCTTGAAAGCCACTACTAGCTTGGGGCCGGATACTTAAACTCCAATAACATCAGAGAAGAACCCGGTTGCGACCTAATAGGGCCGTAACAGCAACACATTGGTGTTTATCACTAAGATAAGACTGGATATAATCCAGTGTATGGCCTCGGATTCCATAATGATGGAGTTTACGTAAGAGGTAATTGTGATTAACAGCATCAAAGGCCTTTCTCAGGTCAATGAAGAGTCCAATCAGAAACTCATTTTTGTCAAGGGCTGAGTAAATTATATCAAAGAGACTAATAATTGCATCGTTGGTACTCTTTTGGGAGTGGAAGCCAAACTGACAGAGGCTAAGAATGTCGAATTTTACGAGATATTAGTAGAGCTGTTTGTAGATAATTTTTTCAAATATTTTTGATAGTATGGGTAGGTTTGATATTGGTTTATAATTGTTTACATCTGCCGGATTACCGCCTTTATGAACTGGCGCTACTCTTGCTTTTTTAAGGATATCAGGAAAGGTATGACACTCAAAGGATTTGTTGAACAGCAGAGCTATAGGTGGCGCAAGGGCATGGGAGGCGCTCTTGTATACAATGGATGGGATTTCACTGATGTTCCCAGCTTTGGTTTTTAGTGAGTGTATGATGGACACAACTTCTGTTGGGCTGACTGGTGAAAGGAGAAGATAGTTTGGATAGCTGCCTGAGAGATATGTGTTGATATGTGTCTGAGTCTGTGGGATTTTACTGGCAAGGTTAGCACCAACCGATGAAAAGAAGCTATTAAATTCATTCGCCATTTCTAAATCAGATGACTGTGTAAGGCCATCCTTAGAGAGTGTTATCTGGTTATGGGAGTGTTGTTTAGTTCCTAGGATATTAGAGATGGTTTTCCATGTGCTTTTCATGTTGCCTTTTGTTACTTTGAATCTAGTCTCATAATATGAAAGTTTAGCTTTTCTTATGATACTGGTAAGCACTGATGAGTACCTCTTAACTACTTCCTTTGTAACTAGGCCAAACCTAAATTTCTTTTCATATTCATGTTTTTTTGTTGATTGATTTGATTATGCCACTTGTGAGCCACAGGTTATTTTTTTCTTTTATCAGTTACTTGTTTGGTAAGGAGGGGACAGTGAGTGTTGTAGAGGCTTAGAGATTTGGAAAGAAAGAGGTTAGTTAATGAGTTTATATCCTGTGTATTATTAAATTCAGATTCCCAGTTAATATTGTGAAGTGCATTATAGAGATTGCCTAAAGCTGATGCACTGTGTAGCCTGAATGAGAGTTTCTTGCTTTCTGGTGGTGCTGTGTCCATGTTTGCTATGAGGAAGGTAGGATAGTGGTCAGTTGTTCTGTCATAGATTACCCCAGATGTAAGGGGAGCTGTTATATTTGTCTATAAGTGAGCCAGAGTAGTGGCAGATGTTTGAGTGACTCGGGTGGGCTTGGTCATTGTGGGGATTAGCATACAGGAGTACATGCTGTTACGGAAATAGTCAACTTGAGGGTTGTTTTAAAGACCCAGGTCAATATTGAAATCACCTCCCAGAACGATGTGATTTTTGTTAAGATTGTTATTTATGATAAGATTCTGTACGTTATCTGAGAATGAAGCTATGTTGGTATTAGGAAATCTATAGAAGGCACCGATAGTCAGAGATGATTTAAGGGATTTACTGGAGAACTTGGCAAAGGTATCAAAGGCAAATCGGACCTTGCATAGTAGGTTGAGAAGTGCGTTCTGGCTACTAGGTACGGCATATATATATATATATATATATATATATATATATATATATATATATATATATTATATATATATATATATATATATATATATATATATATATATATATATATATATATATATATATTATACAACTTTAGAACACTTTCCCACCAAGAGACTCGAACCCGTTGCATATTATCAGGTATATTATCCTGATAATATTCTACAAAACCAAGAAGACTTCCGAACTCCTTATCAAAAACAGCCCGAAGCCGACGGAGAACCCTCTACAGCAGTCAAGCGTTGTATACATGTACACTTGCCCCCACGAAGGATGTAACCTTCAATGTAAGTACATAGGTATGACGTCGACCAAGCTGACGAGGCGTTTGACATGCCATCTTCAATCTGGTGCCCCTAGGAATCACATGAGACAAGCCCATGACATTACTCTAACAAGAGAAATGTTGAACAAGAATACTTGCATAATAGACAAAACCCAAGATTCAAGAAGATTACAAATTCTTGAGGCAATTCACATAAGAATAGAGCGACCTACCATGAACACCCAAATCACGGAACTATTTACTCTACCCACCATGAGAGTAAGGACAAGACAAGAACATATCGATGCCAACACAGAAGACAATGTCCAACATAACAGGCCAATTACACTGGATTAATCTTTGTGTTTAGATAGGAGATGCCTCGTATGGGCCAATAAGCCTTCTGCAGCCCCTATGTTTATCCCTTATGTATCCCCCCATGTTTTCACCTTCATTGTATTATCACCTGACCTAATGCGGGTATAAAATCAACTAGTATTGTAAGATCTGTTCACTTGAGAATGAACCATGGAGGTTCGAAACGTCGTGCAAATTATACAAATAAGTGTAATACACTCTATAGTAAATCACTTCTTTTCTTCACCTTAAAAGTACGAAAATGAGTTTTGGAGAACTCCTATTTCAATTAAGCCCTGATGCTAAGAAAATAGTTAGAGGGATAGAAGCCCTAAACCAGAAAATAATAAATACAGAATATGCGGTCATATTCAATGAAATATATATATATATATTTATATATATATATATATATATATATATATATATATACATATATATATATATATATATATATATATATATATATATATATATATATATATATATATATATATATATATATATATATATATATATATATTATATCTATAAAAATAAAAATAAAAATGCTCGTTTGTTCAAAATTGCAAATCTCCAAAAGTTCTTCACCGACTGCTATGAAATTTTCACACAATGATACATTCGCATCCGGCCAGGATTTATATATATACTATGATGATGTTACGTCTGTGACAGTAAAAAAATATGCTTTTTCTGAAAAATTTTGTTTTTTCTGTGTTTTTCGTGTGAGGGAAATCATTAAAACCTTTTTTCCGATTGCTTTGAAATTTTGACATAACGTTGTATTCGAATTGGCGCGTTTTTTTTATATATCTACTATATACATGCCTCAACTGTGACAGGAAAAAACCTGCACCATCTGTTGGACGTAAGAGCAACACACTGTAATCTCCGAAAGTTCTTCACCAATTGTTTAGAAATTTTGACCCAACGTTGCATTCGAATAGGTTTTTCTTTTTATATACCAACTACATAGATGCCTCCCCTGTGACAGGCAAAAACATGCATTTTTTTTTAAACAGTGCCATCTGTTGCATATAATAGCAACATTCATCCTATACTAAATATGTTACGAATTCCGTTTCAATGTTTCAGATTGCATTGATAAATTTTGTTTTCATAGATTTCGATTTATTTAATTTTTTATTGAATTGTTTTGTGTGACATTGTGTTTGAATTGAGCCGTATTGTTTACCATACCGTTTATTTCGTAAGTATTAGTATAGATGCCACAGCTGTGACTGGTAAAACTATGCTTTTCTTGACAAACAACACCATCTGTTGCATGTAAGAGCAACACACATGCTATACCAAATATGTTACATTTCCATTTCAATGTTTCTGATTGCATTGATAAATTGAATTTTCATAGATTTTAGTTTATTTTCATTTAGATTTATTTATTTTATGTGAATTGCTTTGGATTTTCAGCTGTGTTGTTTACCATACCGTTCCTTTCGTGAGTATAATTTTTTTTTTTTATTTTTTCATATTTTCATTTAATTTTTGAATTGTTTTTCTTATACCTCAGTGATGGGAACATCAGGTCACTTGATGTTCCCAATTTTCTGATGGGAAGATCAGACCACTTGGGAAGGAATCGGACGAAGGAGTGAGGAATGGTGCGGATGACGAGGGGACGGAAGTGAGAGATGGTGGGGAAGACGAGGGGACAAGGGAAGGGGTAATAGTGGGGAAGGACGACGGGACGGGGGAGTTTGGATGGTGGGGCCGAAGGGATAGGGAAATGGAGAATGGTGGGGAGGAAAAAGGGACCAGGGAGTGGGGCATGGTGGGAAGGAAGAGGGAATGGTGTAGTGGGGAAGAAGGGGGGACGGTGGAGTGGGGAAAGGTTGGGAGGCCTAGGGGACAGGTGAGGAGAGAATGGTCGGGGGGACAAGGGGACAAGGAAGGTTGCTGTGGCTCAGCAACGCCCATACGTTGCTGAGCCACAGCAACGCGTGGCCGGGTACTGGTAGTATATAAATATATAACTGAAAACACTACACCCCAGAGATGAACACTAAAGCCAGGAGCACTATGCAACTGGCGTACATAGTACCTTAACCACTAGACAAACCTTGACCGTTCAAAATATGTTGGTAGCTGAGGTTATTTCCCCAACGTCCCGGCGGCACTTGGTGGTAGGCTTAGGTATAGTTATTTCATAGAAGCAC
Organism: Procambarus clarkii; assembly: GCF_040958095.1. Lineage (NCBI taxonomy): Eukaryota > Metazoa > Arthropoda > Malacostraca > Decapoda > Cambaridae > Procambarus > Procambarus clarkii. The sequence continues at coordinate 140,151 of NW_027189541.1, read as the reverse complement.
CTCACTTTGTTGGGCCAAATGCGAACCAGCTTTGAATGGTCCCAAAGCATATATGCAACCGAAAACTCCACACCCCAGAAGTGACTCGAACCCAGACAGCCAGGAGCACTATGTCTGTTCGCACATCTGTTACCTTAGCTACTAGACCAAACTGAATGAACAAAAAAAGTTGGAAGTCGTGAGAATATTTATTCAACATCCAACAGTGCTCGCAAGTCATCTTAGGCACAGATATTTCTTCGAATCACCTCATTTTTGGGGAAACGTGAGCAACACAAATGAGAACAAGCTTGAATGGTCAACAAGCCAATATACAACTGAAAACTCCACACCCCAGAAGGATTCGAACCCAGACAGCCAGGAGCACTATGCATCTTCGCATATCTGTTACAAAGGCCACTAGACCAAACTGATTGTACAAAAATTTTGGAAGTTGTGAGACTATTTAACCAACATCTGACAGCGCACAGAGTTCAACTTGGGCAGATATTTCTTCAAATCAAGTCACATTTTATGGGCCATGTAAGGAACACAAATGCAAACAAACATGCATGGTCCCTAATCTAATATGCAAACGAAAACTAAAAACCCCGTAAGGATACAAACCCAATCAGCTAGGAGTACTTTGCACCTTTACATATTTGGTACCTTAGACACTAGACCAAATTAGTGGTATGTTGCCAATACGCAACAAAAAATCCACACCCCGGGTGGATTCGAACCCAGACAGCCAGCAGCACTACGCTTTTTCGCGTATCTAGTACCTTTGCCACTAGACCAAACTGACTGTACAAAAATGTTGGAAGTCGTGAGAGTATTTACCCAACATCCGACAGACCTCTGTGGTAAACTTGGGCACAGATATTTCATCGAATTTCCTCACTTTTTTGGGTTACTTGAGCAACACAAATGTGAACAAGTTTGAATGGTCCCTAAGCCAATATGCCACCAAAAACTCAACACGCCAGAAGGATTCGAACCCAGACAGCCAGGAGCACTTTGCACCGCCACATATCTGGTACCTTAGTAACTTCACCAAACTGATTGTACAAAAATGTTGAAACTCATGAGACTGTTTACCCATCATCCGACAGCACTCGGAGATCAACTTGGGCAAAGATAGTTCATCGAATCACCTCACTTTTTTGGGGCAATGAGAGCAACACAAATGCAAATAACCATGAATGGTCCCCAAGCCAATATGCAACCGAAAAGTCAACACACCAGAAGGATCCGAACCAACACAGCCATTTGCATTATGCACGTTTGCATAGCTGATACCTTAGCCACTAGACCAAACTGACTGAACAAAATTGTTTGAAGTCGTGAGACTATTTACCAAAAATCTGACAGCGCTCGAAGATCAACTTGGATACAGATAGTTCATCGAATCACCTCACTTTTTGGTATAACGTAGCTATAATGTATCACCACCGTAGTTAATACTAATTATGACTTACATTTATTGTTACTTAAGCTACCTAATGCCACCACCACCTTCGACTTTGATCAACATAAGTATTTTACAGTGACCGGCTTTGAAGGGTACCGGTAATGGGAGAGTTAACAATGTGAGTAAAGGATATCACCGGGGATGGGGTGTGAGAACCCTGTCACGCTCCACTATTCACTGGCAACTCTCTATGACTAACAGGAACGAATCGATACACCAAAGGGACAATTTAGTAATATATATTTATTTAATTAAGTTCAATATAAAAATCCTAATCCATCTTCCCTATCAAGGCAATATAATATTCAACACTGGTAATGTTAGAACATAAAGGACCAGTACTCACTCAAGATACAGCAGTGATGAAACTTCCGTGTAGACACCAGATCGTCAGTCTCCCCTCCCTCTGTGATGTCCCACACTACACCCCAGACTCATCGATTGATTGATGAAGATTGTCACCTAAGAGGTGGCACGGGCATGAATAGCCCGTAGTCATTCCCTCAGTTCATAAAGATTAAGCCACCCAAGAGGTGGCACGGGCATGAATTGCTCGTAAACACCACCCCTCTCTCGTGACGAGCTTTTATACCCGTCTATCCCCAATTTTCCATTGAGTTGACGGATTTGGATCTGGTAACAATTGATAGCCTTTCCACCTTTGAAACTACCAGAGGTGAGGTTTGTTTGACCTTATCTCACCTCCCTGTGAATGTCTCGTAAATCTGGTATAATCCCAAATCTCTAATCAAGTTACCTCAACAACTGTTACATCCCTCTTTCCCTGGAGTTAAGAACAAACTATGTGTACATTAGTTGATTTTGCATGATTTTTGTCTTATCCCAGACTGGTCCTCCAGAATGAAAAATTAATTGCCCAAAAAATTATAATCTGTCCAAGTACAATTATTCAAAATAATCCAGGCTTTATTCATAATGTCCTACATTTAACAACAATAATAAATAATCCCGACTGTCCACTTAGCAGTGGCAGTCCAGCAACAGTCCCTAGAACTGAAAAATCTTCAAAGTTTACACCTTCTTCCAGTTACATATTCTATCTTGATTTTTTCTTGACGGAAATGTTGGGACGTTGCAACTCATGAGGTCTTGCTATAAAAGTGAGCAATTATAGGGGTTGAGGTGGTGTTGGCGTGGCGACAGATGAGGTCCTGACTACAGCTCTAAGTTCCCATCCTCTCACAGGTGTCATCATAACAGCATACTAGGCCTTAACGACTTCGTTTTCCTATCAAACACTTAACCTTAGGCCGAAAGACGCACAATGTGTCCCTCTACAACCCGTTCTCGCACTTGCTTATAGTCAATATTGGCTTATTTAATAAGTGCATATGTGATATACTAATTGATTGTGAATATTTTAGTTTACCTTGAAAAGCTTCATAGAAAACACCGACCTCACCTAACCTTCTTAGTATGTTAAGATAAGCATCTTATTGCTTCTTAATTACAGTTATTACTTAACCTATACCGTTGATAGGTATAGGACATTCCACCTTCTTAGTATGTTAAGATAAGCATCTTATTGCTTCTTAATTACAATTATTACTTAACCTATACCGTTGATAGGTATAGGACATTCCACCTTCTTAGTATGTTAAGATAAGCGTCTTATTGCTTCTTAATTACAATTATTACTTAACCTATACCGTTGATAGGTTTAGTAATAATTGTAAATACGAAGCAATAAGATGCTTGTTGACCAGACCACGCACTAGAAGTTGAAGGGACGACGACGTTTCGGTCCGTCCTGGACCATTCTCAAGTCGATTGTGATGAGGAGGTAGAGACAGGCAATAAATAGGCAAGAGAGAGCTGAGGAGGAAAGTAAGGTGTAGGGGATAGTAGTAATAATGAGAATTGCAGAAGGCCTATTGGGCCATACGAGGCAGCTCCTATTATAACCACCGAAGGAGATAGTAATAGGAATAAGAAGAGGATAGCAAGGGAGTGTAGAAGACAATGAACAGAAAAAGGGGAGCAGAGAGAAAGAAAAGGAAAGAGAAAGAAAGATAAATGGAAGGGGGTAAGCTTATGTTAAGTCACGTTTGTTAGAAAGATTAGAGCATTTGAGTATTTGAAAGGAAAGCCAAAACGAAAGGAAATGCCTGTGTTTGACACTGTTATGCAAGTTGGTGATTGCGAGGTAAGAAAAAGTGGTGCAATGCTTTAAGTGCGGTGGAAAGACAGACGTGAAGTGAACATGTTGACCACCATTCACCCTGGAACAATGGTGGACAGTGGCAAGGTGAACAGAACAACAAAGCAAATAATATATAAGCCTGATTGTGTGAGGGACTACAACATCAACATGCGTTTAGTTGATAAATGTGACATGATGGTGGGTGCTGTAGAGTGTGTACGGAAAACAGTGAAGTGGACAAAGAAAATGATTTTCCACCTTATTGACGTAACAATGCTGAACAGTTACAACATGTTTCTTGTGAAGACAGGTAGAAAACCATATTTCTGTTCGTTTAGTTTTCAAGTTGTGAAACAGTTGCTAGGTAAATTTGGCAAGGACACACCTGGCATACAAAGACACATTCGAGACCCAGTACTAAACCATGCTCCTGCACCCAGGCTCGCTTACAGGGAGGCCTTTCTGATACACCAAATCAAGAAATTACCATCAACTGGAGCTCGTGCAGCAGGCCAGCGTCGGTGTGTTGTGTGTTCTAGTACCAAATTGAGGCCACAGAAACGTAAATTGGTGTTGACATGGTGCGAAGCGTGTGCCGTCCCTCTGTGCCATATCGACTGTTTCGCACAGTATCACAGTCTCCTGGAGTACTAAATGTGTAATTCTTTGGTAAATAAATGTACATATCAAGTTAATTTTTGTGTTTATATTGAAAAAACCCAAGTACATTGAATATTTCCTGTAAATTATACCATTTTGGTGGACATACTTGTGACACTAATATGTGAGCGCCTAGTGAGTTTATACCATTTTTATTATAATACAACGTCTATTGCTAATAATTGGAACAATACTAGTGAAAAATATTTGTGTAAAATGAACCAAGAATACTGTAAATAATTCCGCGAAAATAAATTCGCGGCAACTCGGGTCGTGTGAGCGGCCGTGAGTGACGGCTGGCTGACGCAGCACCCTTGAGCGCTCGCGTTCTGTGACGTCATCGGCCAACTTCTCGGCTCAATTGTGTCATTTGTATGTATAATAGATTTTTTTTATTATTTTTCCCATGCTCAGGGGACTCAAGTTAACATGTTTAGAAGACGAAAAAAAAATTAGAATTATTTTTTTTCTTGCGCACAGGGGTGTAAATGTCCCCAGGACCCCTGAGCAGTGTAAGAGTTAAAGGAGCCTTTTTTTCGGGCGATCAAGGAGTGTCGATTGATCGTCCCCCCCACCCCCCCGACTGCGGGGGGAACATACTTCGTGGCGGCTGCATCTCCTGCAGAAGAACATGTGCTTGTCGGGGGCGGTGGTGAGTATGACTCCGCCCATGCCCTCTGCATCGTCGCCTCTGGTAGTTTCCTCGTTGACGCGTGCCTCTTCTCCTCTGCCGGTTCCGTCGCCCTCGCTGGATACCTCACGTGTGCTGGAGTCTACCCTTCCGCCTGCTGTGTCTCTACCATCTCCGAATCCGGTCTCCTTGGATGGTAGTGGCTTTTTGCCCTGCGTCGTTGAGGCTGCTGTTCTGCGTGGTCGTGCTGCCCCGGCTTTGGGGCCGCCTGCTGATGGTTCTTTTGGGGCACTGCTCGTAGAGGGTGACAATTCCGACGATCAACGGCCTATTTCTATGCGCCGTCGTTCGGCTCGGGATGCGTCACCTCACCGGACGTGGGCAGAAGAGCGTGATGCCATGGATGATGATGCTGTGGGCGGCGATGTGCTGCCTTCTGTGTTGGACACTGTGCCCCCTGCTGGTGGCTCTCCTCAGTGGGTGGTTACCCCTTGTGACCGCGACCTCGTCGTGGTGTTGTCGAAGGATGTGCGACAGGGGTACTCTGCTCCTGTTCCGGTTGGCAGAGGCCCTGAGGCGCCTGCGGTGCCACCCTCCGCTGGGCTCGGTGCGATGACCGGCATAGAACTGTAATGGTATATGCACACCATAGCCACTTTCCCCTTTCTCTTCTCCCGCTTGCCTACTCTCCCTTGGGCCATTTCTGTCTTTTGTCATGGGGGTCATAAACAAAATGAAGCCACTTGCTCCCCCCTCTCCCTGTCCTCCGGGCCAGTGACGAATTTGGGTATATTACCCCAGGGCTAATAAACTTATGATCTCAGGTTACACGTGGGTGCCCAGCCAGGAAAGTCGTTGGTGTCTTCCCAGTTTTTGGAGTTTTCTGTCAAGAGGAATTGACCCTTATGGTCAAGCCTGATCCGGATTGGTTAAAGACATGTAGGCCTGGGGAGGCGGGGCCTCACAGGGTAGTGCCTGCCCATGCCATTGGCCCGGTTTCTAGAGCACCAAGTCATGGTAAAATCCATTGGCCATAGGCTTGGGATAGGAGGAGTTAATGTGGGCCTAGGAACTAGGGAGTGGAGCCTGTCCCACTGGTGAGCATTTTTAAGAAAGAAGTGTTAGTGTGTCTGGGGACCTCGGCTGAGGTACATACAGGTCAACTGACCTGTGGGCAGCCAATCAACATCCTTTGGCAAGCTGCAGTATTTAAGGTATAGTGCACTTGAGTTGTAACACTGGTATTACAGGCCGTGCCTCATAGGAGATTTTAATTTTTTATTAGAGTAGGTTATGTTTCAATTTTGATTTAAATATACTGGTTCCAATAAATAAAAAAATATTAACGTAATTTTTGTTTAGTTATCTGTTCCCTTTGATTAATGACTGTGTTATTCATTCTTGTGATTCTCATTTGCTGTGCTAGAAATTCCCCTGTGTTCTCATCTTATGAATAGTAAAGTCGCTCTAGAATCTCCCGTTCAGTTCCGTAAGACTACAGGTTTAATCCATTATGAGTCATTTACTTTGAGTTCCCTGATTATTGAGTCCCTTCCTTCCTAGGGTCTCAATAATTTTAGACACATTCATTTATGTTTGGAAGGTGGTGGCAGTGTTTAATGTTTTTTTTATATAATTAGTAATAAATTAATAACCTCTATCCTTGTTATGTCCTCCTCATTTAATATTCAGTTTATATTCGTGGCCGTCCAGTGAGGGGTCATACTGGACTGTAACAGAGTTAAGCTGGGGTATTGAGCGAAGAGAGAGCCGTTCACAGAGTACAGAGAAGGGTTACAATTGAAAGGTTCAGGGTGATAACAAAAGGGACATTGAGGGTTTATTACAATGGTAGCAGCGGTGTTTTCAATAATTTCTTGACGATTATTGAAGCCTCACACGTCTGTCCGTTCGGTTATGCTGTGTGGTGAGAGTCATCCTAGTGCAACGCTCTAGAGTTTAGACGGTAATTCTATGTGTTGCGATTCGCATAGAGTAGGCGATTCTAGTGTCGTGAAGGGCTGGGTAGTTTAATTATATGCAGTAAGCGTATGCGCTAAGCAGGCAGTTTAGAGTGGAGGCCGCCTTGGGTAGTTGGACAGGGTGTTATTTACTCGACCCTCTGCAACTACGGACAAGGGTGCTGCGTGGTGGTTTTCGCAGCAACAATTCTAGGTTTCGAATTGTCGGGGCGGGGAAGTATTAGGACGCTAATTATTATCCCCGAGGGCGTGTTAGGCGACCCAATCGCTAGATTTTTACGGTACAGCCATGAAGGTACCAAGAGTTCACTGAGGTATGGCCTAGTAGATTCTCTAGCAACGGAATTACGGTGGTGTCGGACAGTTAGATCCGTCGGTTGTTCCGCTATCTAGTCTAACCGTTGACCGCGAAGGACAGGATTATTTGGTACTGTCGGGATCTAGGTGGATGTGGTTACCTAGGCTTGGAGAAGCGACAGGGCGGGCCGGGACGGGACGGTTATAGGTTAAATCGAGATTTCCTTAAGTACTAAATTAAGTTCCCTGTATATTTAGTTCCCTTTCAGGTTATGTATCCCTTCGTTAGTTAAGTGTTCCCCCTTGTTTACGTATTCTCGTATATAAGTGTTATTATTTTTCTAAGTATTTGTTTTACATTTTTAAGTCGGGAGTTTTTGTTTTCGTATTGTGCAGTCTTATTTCTCTGAGAGACTTACTAAGGTGAGTGGTTTACTGTTCTCAAGTGAAGTGAAATCAGTGAAATCGTGGAAAATTTTTGTGATGACATTTTTCAAGGTCGCTTGGAAAATATCAATTTCGGAATAAATTCTAGTTTTGTGCCTGGCTATACGATCATCGGGTCGTCAGTGTTAATTCAAGTGTGCGATTAATGTAATCCGAGTTAGAACTTTGAGAGACCAAAAGTCGAATTTTAGTCATTTAAGCGAATTAGCGTTGGGGACTTTGAATTTTCTAGCGGTTTTACTCAGCGCCCAGTGTGACAGCGCCCAGTAATTGTTTGCGCTCAACCAAGTGTCTAAGTGTCTCGCGAGTAGTATATTCAGTTCAAGTGATAAGCAAACTACGACTGTATTTAATTTATAATTTTGAGAACAGAAATACTTGGTTAATTAAGAATTAGTGTGGAGACAAGTCTGAGGATTCGGCTGCGTGACAGTGAGCGCGCTTTTAATTTTTGTATACTTATCAACGTGTCCAAGTGCTTAGCGAGTGGTATAGTCGGTTAAAGTAACAAGTCAACTACGCGCCAGTATTTAAATTATAATTTTGGGAAATTAATTACTAATTTTTACTTAAGGTTCAGCGCGACTCTGTAGCTGTGAGCGTCGTAGTTATCAGGGTATATTTCTCAGTATTCTACAACGCGACCGGCGGTGAACAAGTGTATGCTATGTAAACATCGAGTTCATACAGTAACGTAAATAAGTAATTTAACATTAATTTGGTTTAACTAATAATGCTTATAATTATGTCCGAACGCCGTTGTTAGCGTCGGGCGTTCCGGAATTAAAAATAATTGTTGAAGATATAAACATCGCGCCAGTGTTAAATTAACGATAACGTCATTCATTCCTAGTGCGCCTAAGATTTTCAAGAAAAATTTAAGAAATTCAGTTAACGTAAAGTGTTGTATTTATTGTGCGCTGGTAGTCAAGCCTTTGATTATTTTCGATAAATAAAACAGAGTTGAAACTAAATTATTTACAGTAAATTCAGTGTAGTTCCTTTCGCGTAAATATTAATGGTATAATTTCAGTATATTTTGTTCAAGAATTCGGTAATTATCAATTTTTCTAAGATTTATATTGGATTTGCATTTAGAGACAAGAAATTCTTACTATAATTCTTTTTATATTTGCATTACCAGTCCACGTCGAGTGTCTAATAAATATAGTGGAAATTAATTACATTTTTTCAAATTTATTCTAGTAGTCCGATCATTTAATAATTAACGTAACCTTTTTGTGTGGTTTATAAGTGCGCATATATAGTTTATTCAACATCGTATACAGTGTTTTGTTTCACAAGTGATGATTAGTAGTCGATGCCGGTTGCGTATTTCCATCTGTCCGCATATAAATTTGACGAATGAGAGAAGAGGATAATAGGACTAAAGAATTCATTCATTGGTGTAGCGTAGTAGGGGGGAGCCGGTCGGCCGAGCGGACAGCACGCTGGATTTGTGATCCTGTGGTCCTGGGTTCGATCCCAGGCGCCGGCGAGAAACAATGGGCAGAGTTTCTTTCACCCTATGCCCCTGTTACCTAGCAGTAAAATAGGTACCTGGGTGTTAGTCAGCTGTGTTACGGCCCTCTCGGGACGCAACGGGGTTCTTACTCTGATGTCGTTAGAGGAAGATATATATCCGACCCCAAGCCAGTAGAGGCTTTCAAGGGATGCGATCCGTGACGCAAGTAACTTAAAGGGAGTAGGGAAAGAAAGCTAGGAACTTAATATAATATAATGTTCACCTTCACCATAAATATATATAAAAGTAAAACGTACACAAGGGGGAGGGGTATTAACACTTTACAAAGGGGATCGACACTGTAGTCCTCTGCTGGAGACTATGGATCCTCGAAGCTAGGTGCTGAGTCCGCGGTGCTTTCTTCGTGGCCTCAAGACGTGTCCTCTGAGAACGCCGAGTCTACCCTGGCCACAGGTCAGCCACAACACAGGTCCACTGGGGGCACCGTCGTGGAGGCCGTCAACCACACGTCCAGCAGGTCTGCTGGCAGGTACTGAGCCACCAAGGCTGGTACGGCCACTCCACGAACGATGAAAGGGGTACGCCCTAGACAGGAGTCTCGTGTGATATCACCAATCACCCTCCTGTCCTCAATACCCCAGTGGATTATCGTCTCCAACCGTCGGTCCCGGGTAAATCCTTCCACTGCCACTCCACTGGCAGGCTTAACACACCACAGTGTTCTTCCGGGGGGACGACGTCACAACAGCTGCAGCAAACTTCACAGTATGGAGACTGGCTGCCTCGGGTAGACTGACTCCACCTTCAACACAGTGGTCCCAGGTCGGCTCTGTAAGCAGACACGTCATCAATAACTGGGACACTAATACACCACACTCACAGGCTCAGATACAAACGCCCGACATATCCACTCCATAGATGGCGCTGTCGTCGGAGCACCACCTCACCAGAGGTCAGGAGCGGCGGTGTTGAGCGCTGAACCAGACTGGAAACTGGTCCTCGAGGCCAGTACACGCTGTCCTCACTAGGTGTCGTCGTTCGTTTGGCGGGGGTTTCGGGAGCTGACCCACAGATGGCGTGTTTGTCACTGCTCCAGGCACGGACGCTGGATCCGGGTTCGTAACAAGCTGTCACGGGCTGCTTCCTGGGGGTGGAGGCCTGGTCGAGGACCGGGCCGCGGGGACACTAAAAAGCCCCGAAATCATCTCAAGATAACCTCAAGATAGTCAGCGAGACGACGCCCAACAGCTGTCATCGCCTTGTCACGGGCGACGGTCCTCACTGGGGCTCGAGAAATCGATTAGGAAGGGTGGCGATATATGGTACTTCCGGTTTGGTCACACGGAACATTTTTTCCAAGGATTGAGGTTAGGAAACATTTTGTGTTTTACTAGAAGTTATTGATGAAAACCAAATCGTGTGTTAAAATTTCACCCAGATCCGACGACTGGTCTTGAAGTTACGTTTTGGGGTGAAAATGGTTTTTATCAATGAATGGACAATGTATACAGACGCACCCTCCCCAATACCCCATCCTTACCCAAGCACCCCTTCCTGCCTACAACCCCCAACCTCATACCCTCCTTACCCAGACTCCCCTTCCCTGCCTACAACCCCCAACCTCAAACCCTCCCTACAACCCCGTTCCCAACCTTACCTCCAGGCCAACCCATGTCCACCCCAATCCCTGGCAGACCCATACCAACCCCAGCCAAATACCACCCAAACCCTTGTCGACGCGTTATTGGAATTGTGGAAAACTAGATTTCCCGCTCAACCCCCACCCTTACAACCCCCCCTCCACAACCCACCCCCGGCCTGTCCTCACCCTCCCACCTATCCAACCCACCCCTCCGGTTACCCCCCCTACCCCCTCCATTAATCCTACACCTTGCTCCTCACCTCCCCTCCACCCCTCTTCCCCCCCCTACCCCTATTCCTAGTGTCGCCTCTACAGAAGTTGCTGGGGAATGTAGCCAGCGGACTTCTGGGACGCGTAAAATTGATGAAATTTGTTGGAAGTGTCATGGCCGAGGCCATTACAGGTATGTGTGCACGAGCACACGGGTCAAGGGTGACCCAGAACAGATCAGCACGTTGGGTGGCAGACCTACGTTTGAGATGACGGTTGAAGGTGTGAGATTGACAGTTTTTGTGGACACCGGAAGTCAAGCAACTCTCATTAAAAAGTCAGCCTTCAGCACACTTAAAGAGACATGCCTTAAGCGTTGTGGGAAGCATTTAACAGCAGTGAATGGTCAACATATTAATATTTTGGGCCAGGCCACTCTCAATTTTGAAGTGGGTAAGGAAGAAGCTTACCCACACAATTGCACGATTGTCGAGAATCTTGCATTCCCGGGTCAGATTTTGTTGGGAATGGATTTTCTGGGACGAGTTAACTTTTCTTTGTTTGCTCACGAGGGAGCAAGGAAGTGCAGATTGAAGTTGGGCCAGGTAGTTTATCCCATTAAAATGGTAGATCATCCTCCAGTAATTGCTTCCATTAGTAAGAAACAGAAATACAAATGTCACTACCCTAAGTTGTTATTTAAGTCTCTTCCAGACACAGATAAGAAATCATGTGGGTTACATGCCTTGGTGAAACAATGTTGCCCACCACATTCAGTTAAATTCATTAAAGTATCAGTGGGACGTCACATTGCACCAGGTACCACCCTTCAGGTGGCTGGGAGATGTGACAGGCTGTTGATCCTTAATCATTTGATCACAGTGCTTGATAAAGGTGCCCTTATTCCAGTTGTCAATCTCTCGCACAAAACCTATCGTTTCAGGGCAGGTGATAGGGTGTCTCAGGCTACAATTGTAGAAAATACAGGAATTTTTCAGTATCAAAGCCAGGAGATGCCAGCCACCACAGCACAATGTAGTGCACTTAATGTTACAGAAAGTAGTACACAGGATAAACACAAGACCGAGACAGGAAAAAGTAGTAATATTCAAGAAGTTGATAAGTTAATCTCGGCTCTGGATGTGCAACATGTGCAACAGTCAGATAGGAAACTTTTGAGAGGGATTTTACGTAAATACCCTAGACTGTTTGCAACAGAAGACGATCAGATCGGGCTTCTGGATAGGATCGAGCATGTTATTCCTACAGGTGATCATCCTCCGATTTACACCCGTCAATGGAGGCTTCCGGAACGGGCGAAGGAAGTAATTAGGGATGAGTGTCAGAAGATGTTGAGACAGGATGTGACAGAGCCTAGTACATCACCATGGTTGTCGCCAGTGGTGCTGGTACGTAAACCGGATGGTAGTTATAGGTTTTGTGTTGACTACCGAAAGATAAACGAAATTACTAAAGGTGATGTGCATCCTTTGCCACGGATACAAGAAATAATAGATCAGTTTGGGGCAGCCAAATACTTTTCTACTCTGGATGCGAAATCTGCTTATTGGGCCATCCAAGTCGCTGAGAAAGATAGAGAGAAGACCGCCTTTTCTGATGGGGTTCATACTTATCAATTCAAGCGGATGCCTTTCGGGTTAAAGACAGCGCCTTCATCATTTCAGAGGGCTATCAATTATATACTAAACCCAGTTCTGGGAAGGCACTCATTAGCGTACCTGGATGATGTGGTCATCTATTCCAGGACGTTTGATGAGCACTTACGAGATTTGACTGAGACATTGACACTGTTAGATAAGGTGGGTTTCAAACTCAATGCGGGGGAAATGCACTCTGGCATCGCAGAAATTCAAGTTTCTGGGATTCCAGGTGAGCACAGACGGTATCCGACCTGACCCCGACTCCTGTCGTGCCATTGCTGACATGCCTACACCTAAGACAGCAAAGGATGTTCGAAGGTTTCTGGGGGCAGCCGGATATTTCCGTCGCCACATTGAGGGTTTTGCAAGTACAACAGCACCGTTAACTGAGCTCACTAAGAAAAATGTTAAATTCGTTTGGAAACCTGAGCATGATGACGCTTATGCACCTAGATGATGGGGCCCTTACCGAGTAATTGAAAGAAAAGGTCCGGTTAATTTTGTTATTAAAGGTATTTTTGAAGACCAAGTTGAGAGAACGATTCACATTAATAAGTTAAAACCTTAACATGCGAGAGAGGAACTAGAGCTGCCTTCAGCAGGTCTAATTCCTGACCTGTCTAATGATCCAAGTGCTGAGTCAGATGATGAGGATAACCTTCTGTCAGATGTCATCAGTAGTCAAGTTCAATCTTGTCACCCCATGGTAACAAGGTCGCGAGCTGTACAGTAAATTGTTAATGATCTCCCCTAGTCAGGTTTAGAAATTCCATAATAATTATCCTGTAGAGGCACTGGTGTGTATTAACTGATGTGCATGACTCAGGTAGCATACTTGCTTTGCTCTGGGGTTTCCAACTACCTATACCTCAGAGTAATATCCATGCTTCCGTCAGTTGTTGTTGACTGTCTTTCTCAGGTCTGATGGTACACCAGTTCCAGCCTCCCAGTCACACGTGAACCAAGGATCGAGATCAGCAGGTCTGAGGATGACCCACCTGGCTGATAAGATCGGGGTCTGAGGCACGTTACATAAAGTCCTCCCCCCTTGTACCCGGTAACTCGTCAATTGGTTATCCGGAAGGGGTGACTGGCATACAGTCACCCGGCCGACACCTCACGTCACTAACGAGGTTGTCCCAGTCCAGCCATGCTGTCGTTATGGAGCAGAGTCCAGTCACCATCACAGCCGTGGGCAAGCTGTCTCAAGGTCACCAACCACGCCCACCAGCCGCGTAGTCAAGACTGCGGGAAAACCGGAAGTGGAAGACGAGTGGTCTACGAAGAAGAACGCTAATTGCAACGACTTGTCAGCTCCCTCAAAACCTGCGGTTGCGTCGTCTGTGGAAACCAAGATGTAACGCGGTGGTCTCGGGTACGAACAGCACTACCCCTACAGAGTGCTGCTGAATCGCCAGAAGAGGTACAACCCTGTACATCGGCCCAAGCTCAGCTGCACGAGGGGTTGCACGGAAGGTGTACCTGCCCAGTAGTACCGGGATAACAAGTAAATGCCGGTAGATGACGTCGCCCAGGAGCTGAGGCAGGGCCCACCTGTCCTGTCACCATGCCACCCTCTTCAACGCCACTCGAACCTCACTACCAACGCGAGATATCATGACACGTGGGAGCTGAGCTCCACTGTGGCAGCCATGGTTAACAACAATCCATCAAGACTGTATGGGAGCGATAAGAAGAGGTGAACCCGGGTTCCTGTTAGCGGGGCCCACCTGAGCTAACAGCGGCCAGCTGTCAGCTGTCACTCAAGTCAGGTGCGGGTAGTACGAGACCCCCTGTACTGTTCGTAGTTGGCCGAGGCCGGAAATGGAACTTCCAGACGACCAGGATCTTCAAGCAACATGAGGTAGTCGCCGGAATCTACAGCAACGAAATGTCACTAGGAACGAACGATAGAAGATATTTATAGAAAAGTTTCATATAAAAATAAATCCTATTAATATAGTAAACTGTGTTAACTCGGAACAGTTAGTTCAACTTTTTTAATTTTCCATCTGATAGTAAGCACCTATACACCTTCGGAAAATTCTCTGGACCAGTATTAAATGTTGAAAACTAGAACTAGTGAAATAGAGAAATAAATCTAGAAAGTGAACATCTAGAAAATTGTTACTAGAAAATGACCCTGTCTCTAGATAAGTTGTATGAGTAAACTGGTTTGACAACCATCTAGTAGGATCTCTAGAATCGTGGATCAGTGGGGAACTTTATCTAAATTTTTCTAGACCCTAGATACTGATAGTTATATAAATATATTTTTTAAATTTTTGTTGAGGTTTACTGAACAATAAGGGTGTGCTGGTACACAGTCTGAAAAATGCGTTCACCCGCTGTTGTTGTGGACTTGAGTATGAACTCTGGGACATTGGGAGTTGAGGAACTTATATCCAGTGTGTTGTTGTTGGTTAAGAGACATGTCTGTGGACATTGAATTTTTTTAATAAAAAATATTTTTGTGTCTTTTCTTTAGATTTTAAGATTGGGATGCGCTGTGGTGGACATTTGTCACAGAGGGTTGTTGTGGAACACTAGGCCCCTGAGACGTAGTGTTCTTCGATTTTGATGTAATTTTTTTTTAATTTTTTTTTTAATGATATTGCTTTTTTTTAATGTTTCTGGGTGATGTGTCTGATCTTTATTCCAGGTGGAATACTGAGATAGCTGAAGGCTCTCAGCTGATTTTAGCTAGTTAGTAATTGTTAGGTTTGGATTTCTCCAGTTATTTGTTACTATATCAAGACAGGTATAGGATGTTTTATCTTCCAGGTAGTTGGAAGGGTAGAGGGCTGCACCCAAGTGGACAGCCAGGATTATAGGGACGGTCTCTGTCCTTATGTTTTATGTATTATTACTGTGTTTGTTATGTATTTATACATCCTGGGACATTGGGAGTTGAGGAACTTATATCCAGTATGTTGTTGTTGGTTAAGAGACATGTCTGTGGACATTGAATTTTCCAGCATTGTCCCATGTCCCAGCATTGACATGCTGGGACACCTTTTAGGGGTGCCATTTTTAGTTTTGGAGGATTGTATGGAATTAGCTTGGATTAGATAAGTATTTCTGTTGTTTTGAAGCATTGGGTCATTTATTGTTGAGTTAAATGTTGTTTTTGGAGTTAATGATTATGATAGGGCAGGGTTCTGGATAAGAATTTTGTGCCTTAAACTTCTTTACACACAAATTTCTTAATTTCCGAAGAGGGGGAGTTGTAATGGTATATGCACACCATAGCCCCATTCCCCTTTCCCCTTCCCTCGCTTGCCTACTCTCCCTTGGGTCATTTCTGTCTTTTGTCATGGGGGTCATAAACAGCTTGAAGCCACTTGCTCCCCCTCTCTCCTGTCCTTCGGGCCAGTGACGAATTTGGGTATATTACCCCCAGGGCTAATAAACTTGTGATCTCAAGTTACACGTGGGTGCCCAGCCAGGAAAGTCGTTGGTGTCTTCCCAGTTTTTGGAGTTTTCTGTCAAGAGGAATTGACCCTTATGGTCAAGCCTGATCCGGATTGGTTAAAGACATGTAGGCCTGGGGAGGCGGGGCCTCACAGGGTAGTGCCTGCCCATGCCATTGGCCCGGTTTCTAGAGCACCTCATCCACTGGTGAGCGTTTTCAATAAAGAAAAGTTTAGTGTGTCTGGGGACCTCGGCTGAGGTACATACAGGTCAACTGACCTGTGGGCAGCCAATCAACATCCTTTGGCAAGCTGCAGTATTGAAGGTATAGTGCACTTGAGTTCATGTCCATAGTAAATATCCATTGTGCCTCTAGGGTAATAGAATAGGGGATATGTTCAAATTGTCTTAATTTACATGGTTCATAAAATAAATTGTATAACTTGTTCAGTGGTATTCACTTAACTTCCCTTTGATATATTTTTGCAACTTGTCGTTTTTATGTGTTGAATTGGAAACCCCCCCATGTTCTCCTACAGTTAATAGATACTAAAGTTGCCCTTGGATTTTAAATACGTAACATAAATTAAACGAACTAATTTTCCCAAAAATTTAATACTGAAATTCATACTACCCTTTGAGTTCCCTGATTATTGAGTCCCTTCCTTCCTAGGCTCTCAATAATTTTAGACACATTCATTTATGTTTGGAAGGTGGTGGCAGTGTTTAATGGTTTTTTATTATATAATTAGTAATAAATTAATAACCCCTATCTTTGTTATGTCCTCCTCATTTAATATTCCGTTTATATTCGTGACCGTCCAGTGAGGGGTCATACTGGACTGTAACAGAGTTAAGCTGGGGTATTGAGCAAAGAGAGAGCCGTTCACAGAGTACAGAGAAGGGTTACCATTAAAAGGTTCAGGGTGATAACAAAAGGGACATTGAGGGTTCTTACATATGGTTCATCTATCTGTCAGTCTACCTATCCATCTATCTAACCACCTATCTATCCATCTATTTAAAAATAAATTCACCAATCCATGTTCCCATTTTGCCTTCGCATATCCATCTATCCGATTATGCACCCATTCATCTATCATTCTCTCAATATGTCTATTCATGTATCGATCCATCTAACTTACCATCTATCCATCTTTTTGTCAATCTATCCACATTATATATATAGTTTGGGTTAGGGCTTCTATCCCTCTAACTATTTTCTTAGCATCAGGGCTTAATTGAAATAGGAGTTCTCCAAAACTCATTTTCGTACTTTTGAGGTGAAGAAAAGAAGTGATTTACTATAGAGTGTATTACACTTATTTATATAATTTGCACAACGTTTCGAACCTCCATGGTTCATTCTCAAGTGAACAGATCTTGCAATACTAGTTGATTTTATACCCGCACTGGGTCAGGTGATAATACAATAAAGGTGAAAACATGGGGGGATACATAAGGGATAAATGTGAGGTGAAACATAGAGGCTGCAGAAGGCTTATTGGCCCATACGAGGCAGCTCCTATCTAATCACAAAGATTAATCCAGTGTAATTGGCCTATTATGTTGGACATTGTCTTCTGTGTTGGCATCGATATGTTCTTGTCTTGTCCTTACTCTCATGGTGGGTAGAGTAAATAGTTCCGTGATTTGGGTGTTCATGGTAGGTCGCTCTATTCTTATGTATAGTATAAGTGATGTGTCTCGTCCTCTGTTGAGGGATGTTGAGGAGCCTGGTCCTGGCTTCTGGTCTCCTGATGAACAGTTCCCACACACACACAGGTTCCTCCGTCGCCCTCGTGGTAACGCGTCCTCGCCATGCTCACATTCAACAGGTACTGCCTTCCTCCTCCTATTCTCTGGGGTACTGGAGACAGGTACCTCCGTCGTCGTCCTCCACACTCACTGGCACTGTCGACTCCTCACAGTCCAGCACAGCTTCCCCCTCGCCTTAACTGCCTGTAGATTTGTGCCCGGCCCCAGCTTCTCGTTTGATGTGTAAGACGTGGTCCTCTAGTGGGCGTCTCAGACATCACCAGCCCAACGTTCCCTCTGCTGCAGACTCTTGATAGAGCTCTTTGCTCTCTAATCCGGCCCGTCCTTGCTTCTGGGCACTCCACGGAAGTTGAATGGCTTCTCAGACTGTCTGCAGAATCGAAGCGAAGCTTAAATCTACTTGTAAGGGATCTCTAGATCCGGAGCTCAACTGAGCGCATCTTACCTCTTTGACAGCTCGTGATGTACTCTTCCCGCCCAGGCACCAATCGCCCCGAGCCCTCCACCTCGTGACGTCACACCGCCTGAGGGCTCTCGTCTTTGGTCACCTCTGGCACGTGACCTCCCCTGGCCAATCAGGTGCCGGGAAGCGTCAGGACGTCTTGGCGGGAAACAGGATGGCTCGACACCGTCCTGTGCCTCAAAAGGCGTAACCCCTTTGCATTTTCAAACTTAGCTGGCCACTTTTCAGCCAGCAATATCACGCTCCACGCTTTCCCACACATGAAAATGTTCCCTGAACATTTGGGAATACTTAGGCTACGGAGATATGACTCTTCTAAGCTGGGAAGAAAGAAATACAGGGGTGGACACTGTCACAATATATATATATATATATATATATATATATATATATATATATATATATATATATATATATATATATATATATATGTCGTACCTAGTAGCCAGAACTCACTTTTTGGCCTACTATTCAAGGCCCGATTTGCCTAATAAGCCAAGTTTTCCTGAATTAATATATTTTCTCTAATTTTTTTTCTTATGAAATGATAAATCAACCCATTTCATTATGTATGAGGTCAATTTTTTTTTATTGGAGTTAAAATTAACGTAGATATATGACCGAACCTAACTAACCCTACCTAACCTAACCTAACCTATCTTTATAGCTTAGGTTTGGTTAGGTAGCCGAAAGTTAGGTTAGGTTAGGTAGGTTAGGTAGTCGAAAAACAATTAATTCATGAAAACTTGGCTTATTAGGCAAATCGGGCCTTGCATAGTAGGCTGAGAAGTGCGTTCTGGCTACTAGGTACGACATATATATATATATATATATATATATATATATATATATATATATATATATATATATATGTATATATATATAAATAAATTTATATATATATATATATATATATATATATATATATACTGTATATATATATATATATATATATATATATATATATATATATATATATATATATATATATATATATATATATATATATATATGTCGTACCTAGTAGCCAGAACGCACTTCTCAGCCTACTATGCAAGGCTCAATTTGCCTAATAAGCCAAGTTCTCACGAATTAATATATTTTCTCTAATTTTTTTCTTATGAAATGATAGAGCTACCCATTTCATTATGTATGAGGTCAATTTTTTGTATTGGAGTTAAAATTAACGTAGATATATGACCGAACCTAACCAACCCTACCTAACCTAACCTATCTTTATAGGTTAGGTTAGGTTAGGTAGCTGAAAAAGATAGGTTAGGTTAGGTAGGTTAGGTAGTCGAAAAACAATTAATTCATGAAAACTTGGCTTATTAGGCAAATCGGGCCTTGCATAGTAGGCCGAGAAGTGCGTTGTGGCTACTAGGTACGACATATATATATATATATATATATATATATATATATATATATATATATATATATATATATATATATATATATATATATATATATTGTGACGGTAACGCATTGGTGTTCGGTTGTTCAAAAGCTAGGGGTATGGCCTCGTCACATATAGAAAAAAAATAGAAATTCTGGAACTTCGTCTGTGGTAAGGTAAGGAGAAGACACACAAAACACAAGTAAATTTTAACAATGAAATTTTAATTACGTTAAAGAAAGCAAAACATAAATAAAATGGACACACAAATTCGTGTAATAAAAGCAATCAAAATAATAAGATTAATTAAATGGTAAAATGAAAAGTTACGTTAAGACAAATGAACAAATAACAAGAGTATGGCAAACAATGGAAATAGGTGCCGGAATATTGGCTTCAAGCTATCACTTCTCTTAGTACACGTAAGCCTGGGGGCTTAGTCTACCAACGAGACGTGTTAACCTGTCGAAAGAACGGGATATTCTGAAGACTGAGGTCGTGCCGGCCCCAGACATCAAGTAGTATGGTGGGTGGAGTGCAATTGCAGCTAGACCCACAGCCAATCAGCGAGGAGCCGGCGACAAGACAGGTAGTTTGGCGGTTTGAGGTGGAGCAGGTGTTCCTGGCTGCATACGTTTTGCGCTCTGGCAAACCTTGCTGGTGTTGTCGTTGTTGGATTTTTCTTCCATACTTGTTTTATATAGATGTTTATATCGACGTCTTTTGGAGGGAAGAGCAGGCTCAATCTCTTGAAGGATATTATTGTCACAACTCTCCCCCGAAGCCTGCGGTTCTGGAAGAAGTACGTCGTTATGTGGTGGAGTAATAGATGGAGTCGCTTCTACTTCATAAACTCTGGAGAGATCATGGGCTAAGATGTTGTCATAATCTTGGTATAGCGTGTCTCCAGGTTGGATTTCTGCAGTTAGCAAGCCCATAGTAGAAGACGTTGAGGTGAGAAGTGGGCGTGCTGCAGGAGGTGTAGGGTGGTGTGGTCCGTGTTGATGGTGGACCGAGCACTTTTCAGGTGTGGAGTGAAGTGCTGGAGCTTCAGGATGATGAAGAGTAGCTCCTTGCCAATTGTTTCGTAGTTCCTTGTAGCAGTAGTCGCTGACAGGTGTATTCTCCTCGCCTCGTTGCTGCATCACACCACCAACGTCGGTACCACTGGCGTCGACATGGAGGATGAAGGGCTTATCTGACGAGGTGAGAGTGGAATTAGAATATGGCAAAGGAGCACGATTATTATCCTGAAAGTATTTGGGAAGATCATTAAGGATTTCGGAATTAGAAAGCGCTGACTCCTTGTCAGTGCTTTCGGGAGGAGAAGCTGGGAAGGTCTCACTGTGGATGTAGGGTTCTGTGAAGGTAGAACAGTTAATCAGGACAGTGGGAGGAGTACCATTATATTGCTTCAGGAGGTTGATGTGGCACAGCTGGGTCTTCCGCCGCCTATCTGGAGTCTCTATGACGTAGTTGTTGTTATTTCTGCACTCTTTGACGCGGTAGGGTCCTGAAAACCTGTTTTGTAAAGGTGAACCTGGGATAGGGAAGTATGCTAGAATGAAGTCTCCTGGCTTAAATTTTCGTACTTTGCTGGTCTGGTCGTAATGAGTCTTCATCCTCTCCTGGGCTTTCAATAGATTATCATGGGCAAAACGGTGGACTCTCTCTAGAATGTGTTGAAGGTTTTGAAGAAACTGGGGCACATTCTGATGCTCACTGAAGGTGGCATCTCGGAGAGAGTCTTTGAAAGCCTTAAGGGGAGTACGGCACTTACGGCCGTAGAGCATCTCATAAGGAGATACTCCTAGGGACTCATTGGGAAGACTTCTGTAAATACACATTATAAGGTCGATTTGCTTATCCCAATCCTTAGAGGTTTCACTACAAAACTTTTTCAATAGTGCTTTGATAGTCTGATGACTACGTTCAAGAGAACCCTGTGAAGCAGGATGATAGGGGCTGGACAATACCTGTTTGATGTTGAACTCCTCCAGTGTCCTTTTGAAGAGATCACTGGTGAAGTTGGTACCACAGTCGCTCTGAATCTCCCTGGGAAATCCGTATTGAGTGAAGATCTTCAATAGATGTTTTACAACCGTAGCAGCCGTGATGTTCTTCACTGGAACTGCTATGGGAAATCTGGTGGTAGGACACAGGATGGTTAAGATATAGGCGTTACCTGAACTGGTCCGAGGTAAAGGACCAACACAGTCTATTATGAGTCTGTGGAAAGGTTCCGCAGGCACCTGTATGGGAATCAGTGGCGCTCTGGGAATGGAGATGTTCGGTTTGCCTGCCATCTGACATGTATGACACTGTTTTACGTACTGTTTGACGCTATTTACCATATCTGGCCAGTAGTAGTCTTGACGAATTCCATGGTAAGTCTTGTTGAAGCCGTAGTGGGAGAGTGCTCCGTGGGCCAAGTGTAGAATAGTGGGCCGCAGGCTGGTAGGAATCACAAGTTGTTCGATGTTGGCCCAATCGTCCTCCTCCTTCAGTTTACTGGGTCTATATCTGCGGTAGAGCAAGTCGTTCTCTAGGAAGAACCCAGGAATACTGTCGGGTTGAGTCTCAGCCTGGAAAAACAATGGTGTTAAAGTAAGATCTTCCCTCTGCAACTTACGGAACTCCAACTTGGTCAGATTCGGGGGTAGTTTCTGAGGGTCTTGAGGGACAGCGGTAGCAGTAGAGTCAGCTGGCTGTGGACGTGCGGCTTGTGCACGGGTGGTCACGAGAACCGGAGGAAAAACTTCATCACTCTCTTGAACCTCTGCTGGAACATACGCTAGAATAGGGTTACTTGGCACAGAGTTACACACCTGGGGTTTGTCCATGACGATCAGGTTAGTCGGTTGCAGGTCTTCTGCTAAGTCGTTGCCTAGGAGAAGTTGCACTCCAGGCATGGGAAAAGGCTTTTTCCTGACGGCGACTTGGACTTCTCCGTTCACGTAGGGACAATCCAGGTGGACTCTGGCGAGAGGGTATGGAGTGGTAACAGTGAGGTCAGTGATGAAGACAGTTTCTCCGGTGTAGGCGATGTTGGGCACAGCCGACTTCAAGATGATCGATTGAAGAGCCGCTGTGTCCCTCAAGATCTTCAATTTGAAACGTCCCTCCGGATTTGAACCGTTGGCAGAGACAGTTCCAGTATACAGGTGGTTACTGAAAAGAGAAAGATCATTAACATCAACACCAACATTCATCACAGGCTTACCGGACTTAGGAGGAGTTGGTTTGGGTTTCTGTGGGTCAGTGGTTCCCTTGTATTGAGACTTACCACACTTGTCTATGGTATGTCCATAGAGTCTACAATACTTGCAGTACAATTGCGAGCCAGCTTGATCGGTGCTCACTTTCTCGTAGCTGTACCACGACTTCTTACTGGACTATGGTTCGGGTGTCAGCCGGTGGATGAGGCTGTAAGTGTCAGCCGACTTAGCACACTTCAGGTAGTCGGTTTCTTCTTTATCTGCTAAGTAGAGACGGACAGGAGGCGGCACACGCCTCAAGAATTCTTCAACTAGCATCAGGTTGACGAGTTCTGTAAAAGTAGAGACATGTGCTGCTTCCAGCCATTTCATGAAATACCTCCGTTTTGTGTTAGCAAACTCGAGGAAGGTAGTGGTACTTGCCTTCAGGTGGTCACGGAATTTCCTTCTATAACTTTCTGTGGAAAGGAGATAGGCGTCCAACACTGCTTGTTTCAGAGTGTGGTAGTCATTCTCAGACGCCAAAGTACTGAGTGTGACTGCAGCTCTACCTGTAAGATGGACTCTGAGAAGTGTGGCCCATTGGTCGACAGGCCAACTGAGTTGATTAGCAAGGGTTTCAAAGGTGGTGAAAAACACATCAACTTCTGCTTCTACAAAGGATGGCATTAACTTACTTGCATGTGATATATTAAAACTGACGGGAAGATTGGCAGTAGCTTGCTGGCGTTGAGTGAAGTGGGAAGTTTCCAAGGCGATTTCGCGTTGACGACACTCTAGAGCCAGAGTCGCTTGTTGCTTGTCATGTTCGCGTTGCATCTCCAACTCGTGTTGTTTGGTTTCAAGCTGTACTCGTTCACGTTCACGGAGTATTGCAAACTCACGTTCCTTGTGGGCGATTTCACGTTCGTGTTCTTCTCTCCTCAAGGTGGCTTCGCGTTCTTGTTCTTCTCTCCTCAAGGTAGCCTCACGTTCGTGTTCTTCCCTTCGTATGGCAGCCTCACGTTCGTGTTCTTCCCTTCGTATGGCAGCTGCTCGTTCTTGTTGTTCGCGGGCTTCCCTTTGCTGTTCACGTTCAATCTTGGCCAGCTCTAGTTTGAGTTTCATCGTCACCAAATCAGTTTTATCTGCAATATAGTAAGTTTCATGAATTTCAGAGTCTATCTTACCTTGCTCTAAGAAATGATCCAGCAACAGATTGTATATTTCACTCTTGTTGGCTTGGTAGGGAACTGTTAGCTGATACTCATGTGCAAGAGTTTGTAATTCAGTCTTCTTGGCATGACTTAAAGTCCCTATTGCACCTGCTGGATCTGCACGGAAAGCTTGGAGACGAAACATGGTGAAATTAGCAAATAAAGGTGCAACGAATATTCAGTTATAGTGAATGTCAGAAACAGGACAACGTGGCAACTGGTACCTATCCTGTGGGATCTTTAACAATTAAAGTTAAGTACAAGGTGTTAAATGATTAATTTAAATCAAGGGCGCAGGAAATCTTGTACCCGGTACTCATGTAAGAGGATAAGGGCAAGAAAATCCTACTAACAAATGAAATAGAGTTTCGAAAACAATTGAAACAGTTAATTGCCTCAAAAGTAAAATTGGTAGTCCAAGGATGTAGGCATACCTTGCCGAGTCTCTATAGGACATAAAGCAAGTTTTTCCTACTGAATTTAATATGATACTTACAGAATTAGCGAACTTTTGTGCTCTGAAAAAGTAAGCTAATTCCCTACCGTTGTATGTATCATCATCTCTGACTGACGTGTAGGGGTGCGAGGTGTCAACTGGTGACGAGAACTGCTGCCGAGGTCCCAATTCAGCAACTAAAGTTCGAGCTAGAGGAACTATGGCCCTCTTTGTCCTCCTACAGTCAGATTGCAGAAGATTGGGTGCACTTGACCCGGGGCAGACCACAGTACCAGGGGTACCAATATGATGATCTGTCAAAAATGAGAAATATCCAAGGGACAAAGATGGTAAACACGAGTAATAACACGGAGGGAGAGATGACCAATTAAGAGTATGACTGAGGCCTACAGTCACCACGTAATCCAAAGTTGTCTCACCTTCACTATATGTTACTCTCGTAATGCACAATACACCGCACCATATAAAAACTGAAATTGAATATGAAAATAGTAAAAGCTACGTTAACAAAGTTAAATACGCTTACCATTAATTACCACTTGGCACCAGTACCTGAGTGAAGCTCCTAGGACAGGCCCCCATATAATATGTGACGGTAACGCGTTGGTGTTCGGCTGTTCAAAAGCTAGGGGTATGGCCTCGTCACATACAGAAAAAAAAATAGAAATTCTGGAACTTCGTCTGTGGTAAGGTAAGGAGAAGACACACAAAACACAAGTAAATTTTAACAATGAAATTTTAATTACGTTAAAGAAAGCAGAACATAAATAAAATGGACACACAAATTCGTGTAATAAAAGCAATCAAAATAATAAGAATAATTAAATTGAAAAATGAAAAGTTACGTTAAGACAAATGAACAAATAACAAGAGTATAGCAAACAATGGAAATAGGTGCCGGAATATTGGCTTCAAGCTATCACTTCTCTTAGTACACGTAAGCCTGGGGGCTTAGTCTACCAACGAGACGTGTTAACCTGTCGAAAGAACGGGATATTCTGAAGACTGAGGTCGTGCCGGCCCCAGACATCAAGTAGTATGGTGGGTGGAGTGCAATTGCAGCTAGACCCACAGCCAATCAGCGAGGAGCCGGCGACAAGACAGGTAGTTTGGCGGTTTGAGGTGGAGCAGGTGTTCCTGGCTGCATACGTTTGGCGCTCTGGCAAACCTTGCTGGTGTTGTCGTTGTTGGATTTTTCTTCCATACTTGTTTTATATAGATGTTTATATCGACGTCTTTTGGAGGGAAGAGCAGGCTCAATCTCTTGAAGGAGATTATCGTCACAATAAATATATATATATATATATATATTATATATATATATATATATATATATATATATATATATATATATATATATATATATATATTATTAAATATGACCGAAAAAGTAAGATTAATAATTCTAACACGAATTTTCTCAATCTTTCGTACATTACGCTTCACTGTTGGAGGTAAATCAAAAATCACTTCTCCAAAATTCATTTTTTATTTCTAGTCTGACGCGACACAGGCGCGTTTCGTAAAACTTATTACATTTTCAAAGACTTCACAAATACACAACTGATTAGAACTTACGTCTCTCTGATATTATATCTACATTTGAGTGAGGTGGGAAGGATGATGTGGCATTATCAACACAAGACAGAACAGGAGGGGATATTAATAGGGTATTAAAAGTATCAACACAAGACAGAACAGAAACAATGGGTATTGAATAGAAGTGTTTGTAGAAAGCCTATTGGTCCATATTTCTTGATGCTTCTATATTGGGGCGGAGTCTTGAGGTGGGTAGAATATAGTTGTGCAATAATTGGCTGTTGATTGCTGGTGTTGACTTCTTGATGTGTAGTGCCTCGCAAACGTCAAGCCGCCTGCTATCGCTGTATCTATCGATGATTTCTGTGTTGTTTACTAGGATTTCTCTGGCGATGGTTTGGTTATGGGAAGAGATTATATGTTCCTTAATGGAGCCCTGTTGCTTATGCATCGTTAAACGCCTAGAAAGAGATGTTGTTGTCTTGCCTATATACTGGGTTTTTTGGAGCTTACAGTCCCCAAGTGGGCATTTGAAGGCATAGACGACGTTAGTCTCATTTAAAGCGTTCTGTTTTGTGTCTTGAGAGTTTCTCATGAGTAGGCTGGCCGTTTTTCTGGTTTTATAGTAAATCGTCAGTTGTATCTTCTGATTTTTGTCTGTAGGGATAACGTTTCTATTAACAATATCTTTCAGGACCCTTTCCTCCGTTTTATGAGCTGTGGAAAAGAAGTTCCTGTAAAATAGTCTAATAGGGGGTATAGGTGTTGTGTTAGTTGTCTCTTCAGAGGTTGCATGGCGTTTCACTTTCCTTCTTATGATGTCTTCGACGAAACCATTGGAGAAGCCGTTGTTGACTAGGACCTGCCTTACCCTACAGAGTTCTTCGTCGACTTGCTTCCATTCTGAGCTGTGGCTGAGAGCACAGTCGACATAGGCGTTAACAACACTCCTCTTGTACCTGTCTGGGCAGTCGCTGTTGGCATTTAGGCACATTCCTATGTTCGTTTCCTTAGTGTAGACTGCAGTGTGGAAACCTCCGCTCTTTTCCATGACTGTTACATCTAGAAAGGGCAGCTTCCCATCCTTTTCCATCTCGTAAGTGAAACGCAGCACGGAACTCTGCTCAAATGCCTCCTTCAGCTCCTGCAGATGTCTGACATCAGGTACCTGTGTAAAAATGTCGTCAACATACCTGCAGTATATGGCCGGTTTCAAGTTCATGTCGACTAAGACTTTTTGCTCGATGGTACCCATGTAGAAGTTTGCAAACAGGACACCTAGGGGAGAACCCATGGCGACCCCATCTACTTGCTTATACATGTGCCCATCCGGGCTCAAGAAGGGTGCCTCTTTAGTACAAGCTTGGAGTAGTTTCCTTAGAATATTTTCTGGTATGTCAAGAGGAGTACAGGCCGGATCACGATACACTCTGTCGGCTATCATCCCGATTGTCTCGTCCACAGGTACGTTGGTAAACAGTGATTCGACGTCCAACGAGGCTCTTATCCCTGTGGCCCGTGTGCCCCGCAGTAAGTCAAAAAATTCCTTTGGAGTTGTGTCTCGAGGTCGAATATGTCGTCCAACAGAATTTCTAACTCCACTTTCCGGGCCATCTCACTCGGTCTGGACATAACGTGACAGTTTATACCCAGATTTAGGAGAGTGACTTGGTCCTCAGTGAGGTTAATTCCTGCCAGGTTCAGGAAGCCATTCATCAGGTGCAGGATGCAGGTGCGCGGTCGGCAAGTCACCAATCAGGAGCAGGCTGGCTGGGATGGGTAGTTTGCTGGTTGACGATGAGCCGGCGTGGAGAGTGTGTGGAGTAGGGGGATTCTTGGGTACGTTTTGCTTCCTGGTCAAAACGTTTTGTGCTACCAGTGACGTATCTTGAATGTAGCATCTTATTCTTGTTAACTTTAAGTAGGGAAGAGCAGGCTCAATCTCTCTTGAAAGAGATTATCGTCACAACTCTCCCCCGAAGCCTGCGGTTCCGGGTGAAGTTACGTCTTCAGGAGGTAGAGTGGTAGGTGGAGCAGCCTCTACCTCATAGACTCTGGAGAGGGCGTCTGCTATGATGTTGTCAGACCCCTTGATGTAGAGATCTCCAGGTTGAAATTCTGCAGATATTAAGCCCATCGATTTAAGCCTGACGATTTACTATAAAACCAGAAAAACGGCCAGCCTACTCATGAGAAACTCTCCAGACACAAAGCAGAACGCTTTAAAAGAGACCAACGTCTTCTATGCCTTCAAATGCCCTCTTGGGGACTGTAAGCTCCAAAAAACCCTGTATATAGGCAAGACAACAACATCTCTTTCTGGGCGTTTAACGATGCATAAGCAACAGGGCTCCATTAAGGAACATATAATCTCTTCCCACAACCAAACCATCGCCAGAGAAATCCTAGTAAACAACACAGAAATCATCGATAGATACAGCGATAGCAGGCGGCTTGACGTCTGCGAGGCACTACACATCAAGAAGTCAACACTAGCAATCAACAGCCAATTAATGCACAACTATATTCTACCCACCTCAAGACTCCGTTCCAATATAGAAGCATCAAGAAATATGGACCAATAGACTTTCTACAATCACTTCCATTCAATACCCATTGTTTCGTGTTCTGTCTTGTGTTTAGGAATTTAATACCCTATTAATACCACCTCACCCCATCCACCTCACTCAAATGTAGATATAAACAAATTGAAGATGTATAAGTTCTATTCAGTTGTGTATGTGTAAACTAAAGTCTTTGAAAATGTAATAAGTTTTACGAAACGCGCTCAAGTCTCGCGTCAGACTAGAAATAAAAATGAATTTTGGAGAATTGATTTTTGAATTACCACCAACAGTGAAAAGAAACGTACGAAAGATCGAGAAAATTCGTGTTAGAATTATTAATCTTACTTTTTCGGTCATATTTAATAATATATGTCTACAGGAAAGACTGCTACCAAAATATACTAATATATATATATATATATATATATATATATATATATATATATATATATATATATATATATATATATATATATATTCATCTATGCAGCCATTTATCCTTCAATCTATATATCCATCAAGTTTTCTATATATTCATCTATTTTTCTATCCATCAAGTTTTCTTTCTATCCATCTATTTTTCTATCCATCCATCTATTCATCTCTCTATCAATCCATTTACCTGTCCATCAATCTACTCATCTGTCTATCCATCCATTTATTCCTCCATCCAACGACTCATCTGTCTTCATATCTATCCATCCACCAATCTATCTATCTATTTATTACACAGAAATTAATCACACTATCGAGATGTATCAATGAGAAAATGCATAACAGCCGTGACGAGGGTTCGAACCAATGTGCTGGGTGTTCCCAGGCCTACACTGTAGACGACTAGGCAACGACATGGTCTAAATGATTGCAACATGGAGTACTAATGCACCATGTACGATTCTTAAGGCTTCCACTGAAGCCGAACCAGGGTTTTCACACACTTCTCCCATTCACTCTGGCTCTGTCATCTCGGAATGTTCTACCTCTGATTCTCTTCCTTCAATACACAGTGAGCGTGTGCCTGAGAACACGAGCATATAGGTTCAAACCCTCATCACGGCTCCTACTGATTATCTATTCATTCATCTGCCTATTGGTCTATCTATTCCCTGTCTGTCTCATTCTCTTCCTCTATCTTTGTCTCTGCCTCTCTCTCTCTCTCTCTGTCTATCTGTCTCTAGCTGTGATTCTGTTTCTGAGTTTCTGTGTGTGAGAGAGTGCTCTCTCAGGGCACTAAGTCTTTGCTTGATGTTATTGATGTTGAGCTTGCAAGAGTTAACTCCGTTATTTGGTACCTAAAGTTTATCACGTTGGTTATCATTGGACTCGGTACTGCGAGATGAGTACAGGGAAGACAATAGTTGCGACAAGGGTCAGCTGCAGTCGATAATGCAGAAGTCTGTTACAAGGGGAGACATACTACTCAACCAGTGGGGAAAATATTTCTGTACTCACCTAGTTGTACTCACCTAGTTGTGCTTGCGGGGAGAGAGCTCTGGCTCTTTGGTCCCGCCTCTCAATCGTCAATCAACAGGTGTACAGGTTCCTGAGCCTATTGGGCTCTATCATATCTACACTTGAAACTGTGTATGGAGTCAGCCTCCACCACATTGCTTCCTAATTCATTCCATTTGTCAACCACTCTGACGCTAAAAAAGTTCTTTCTAATATCTATGTGGCTCATTTGGGCACTCAGTTTCAACCTGTGTCCCCTAGTGCGTGTGCCCCTTGTGTTAAACAGCCTGTCTTTATCAACCCTGTCGATTCCCTTGAGAATCTTGAATGTGGTGATCATGTCCCTCCTAACTCTTCTGTCTTCCAACGAAGTGAGGTTCAATTCCCGTAGTCTCTCCTCGTAGCTCATACCTCTCAGCTCGGGTACTAGTCTGGTGGCAAACCTTTGAACCTTTTCCAGTTTAGTCTTATGCTTGACTAGATATGGACTCCATGCTGGAGCCGCATACTCCTGGATTGGTCTGACATATGTGGTATATAATGTTCTGAAAGATTCCTTACACAAGTTTCTAAAGGCCGTTCTTATGTTAGCCAACCTGGCATAAGCTGCTGATGTTATCCTCTTGATATGAGCTTCAGGGAACAGGTCTGGCGTGATATCAACCCCCAGGTCTTTCTCTCTCTCTGACTCTTGAAGTATTTCATCTCCCAAATGATACATTGTATCTGGTCTCCTGCTTCCTACCCCTATCTTCATTACATTACATTTGCTTGGGATAAACTCTAACATCCATTTGTTCGACCATTCCTGCAGCTTGTCCAGGTCTTCTTGAAGCCTCAAGCTGTCCTCCTCTGTCTTAATCCTTCTCATAATTTTGGCGTCGTCAGCAAACATTGAGAGGAATGAGTCTATACCCTCTGGGAGATCATTTACGTATATCAGAAACAGGATAGGTCCAAGCACAGAGCCCTGTGGGACTCCACTGGTGACTTCACGCCATTCTGAGGTCTCACCCCTCACTATAACTCTCTGCTTCCTATTGCTTAGGTACTCCCTTTTCCACTGGAGCGCCCTACCAGTTACTCCTGCCTGTTTCTCCAGCTTATGCATCAACCTTTTATTGGGTACTGTGTCAAAGGCTTTCCGACAGTCCAAAAAAATGCAGTCCGCCCATCCTTCTCTTTCTTGCTTAATCTTTGTCACCTGATCATAGAATTCTATCAAGCCTGTAAGGCAAGATTTACTCTCCCTGAACCCATGTTGATGGGTTGTCACGAAGTCTCTTCTCTCCAGATGTGTTACTAGGTTTTTTCTCACAATCTTCTCCATCACCTTGCATGGTATACAAGTTAAGGACACTGGCCTGTAGTTCAGTGCCTCTTGTCTGTCACCCTTTTTAAATATTGGTACTACATTAGCAGTCTTCCATACTTCTGGTAGGTCTCCCGTTTCCAGTGACCTACTATACACTATGGAGAGTGGCAAGCAAAGTGGTCCTGCACACTCTTTCAATACCCATGGTGAGATTCCATCTGGCCCAACAGCTTTTCTCACATCCAGCTCCAATAGGTGCTTCTTGACCTCATCTCTTGTAATTTCGAACCTTTCCAAGGTCACCTGGTTTGCTGCCACCTCTAATACCACTCTACCATGTAGAGTGATATGGGGGGGGTGAAAATGAGGTTTCCCCTCACAAAACCGTTGGAAGGCCTGATCACAAAACCCCTCAACCCTCCTCCTCGAACAACTAGTCACTATGTGAGAAGCAGTAACGCCAGGCATGGCTCCACCAGCAGAAACTCGTGCCACAACGAATCAGAGAGGAGTATAAAAGTGGAGGGAGAGGCCTGTGGTTTTCATTGACCAAGGCGAAATGAAGTCATAGGATCCACAAGGCGCCCGCAGCTGCTCAATGAAGCGTCTTGTGCTGGCCTTCTCGTCAGGACATTCAGGGAGAAAGGAGGCCGTCTTCAAGAGCTCGAAGGAAGGCCTCTATTAGCCATTGTCCTGAACTATTGTTATCCTCACACCAGTAATTATTACTGGCACCGGAACGCTGAGATATTGCTGGAGTTTAAACGACATAATTTCCTTCAGCAAGAAGAAATTAACGATAATACGGCGGTTTTGGATATGCCAGTGACCATGTGTGTTGCCTTGATGGATTAGAAGTGTTAAGATCGCTAGATTAGAGTCATGTGTAAGCTTCTGAACGTGAGTAGTGAAACCCCTTAGTGGAAGTTAAAAAAAAAAAACCGAGTGTACTCCTATTGTGCTGCATAGTGGAAGCAGTAATGGCTCATTTAATGTAAGTTTTTTTTGTGATATATACAAGAGTTGTTACATTCTTGTACAGCCACTTGGACGTGTAGTGTTTCAGGCAGGTCCCTGGAATACGACCCCCGCCGCTAAGAATCGTTTTTACAACCAAGTACACATTTTACTGTTGCGTTAAACAGAAGCTAAGGATTAACAGTTAAGGATTTGCGCCCAGTAAGTCCTCCCCGACCAGGATACGAACCCCATGACAAAGCGCTCGCGGAACGCCAGGCGAGTGTCTTACCACTACACCACGGAGACTGGTGGTCTCCGGTCTGATTTGTAGGATGATTGTCCAGTCATCTGAGGAATAATCAAGTGTTGGAAATTTCCAACACTTATTTACTAACACTTAGTACTTTAAGAAACTATTCTTGTACTATGTAGTATAATCCACTAACTCTACTAACCAATAGTTTAGTAATCTTGAGTTCATTTTATTAAAGCGTAGTAATAACTCATTTTCCCTAGAAATTATGGCGGACTGTTGCATCAGCCCACACAGCTGGGGGAAAATGTTTACCTTTACGTGAATTGCATTAAATTCACTTTACTTCAGCATTCTTTAATAAGAATTATTGGCTAATCATAGATTTATAGTCGATTAATCCATATATTATTGTTTGCTGGAAATATTTTATACAGCTAAATCCTGCTATTCCAGTGAATACTTGAATAACGAATTTCTTCTACTCTTTATATTTTCGCCAATATGAACGCAGATTTATATATATTATTTGTACAGCAAGAACATATTTGTTGTCATGCAAGACAACTTAACATCGTATAATCTATATAAATAAAAATGGAAATTTCCGTTCATTCAAAATCGCTAATATCCGAAAGTTCTTCACCGATTGCTTTGAAATTTTCACACAATGTTCCATTCGCATCCGGCCAGGTTTTTATATACATACTAAATAGATGTCGCGTCTGTAACAGTAAAAAAAAAATGCTTTTTTCTGAAAACTGTTTTTTCAGGTGTTTTTCACGTGAGGGAAATCTTCGAAACCTCTTTACCGATTGCTTTGAAATTTTAACACAACGTTGCATTCGAATAGGCGCGTCTTTTTATATATCTACAATACACATGCCTCACCATTGACAGGAAAAAACATGCTTTTTTCGAAAAACAGCGCCATCTGTTGGACGTAAGAGCAACACACGCTGTAATCTCCGAAAGTTCTTCATCGAATGCTTTGAAATCTTGACACAACGTTTCATTCGAATTGGCGTGTCTTTTTATATACCGACTATATAGACGCCACCCCTGTGACAGGTAAAAACATGCGTTTTTGAAAAACAGCGCCATCTGTTGCACATAATAGCAACATGCACGCTATACTAAATATGTCACGAATTCCATTTCAATGTTTCCGATAGCATTGATAAATTATATTTTCATAGATGTCGATGCCCCTCTGAAGTCGATAGAATGATCGCACAAACTGGAATGTAAATACAATGCACTGGAGGGCTGGGCTGTACAAATAGCATACGAATGTTGTTTTAAACGTCAGGAAAGAGATTTACCAATCTGGCCGAGGTAAACACATGCACACTCATTACAAGGGATTGAGTACACACAATTATTCTTCATAATTAAGAACTCGCCCTTCCTACAGACGGGGGCGAGTTCTTAATTAACATGGATTTAACTGTATTATAATTTTTTAACACTGAGTTAATAATAAGGTTTTTCAGGGCGGGAGCAAGATTTATTAGACCATCAAAATATGGTAATACCAACGAGTTTTTAGTTAAGGTTAAGACTTGGGAACTTGTTTGTAGAACGTCCATTTTGCTTAACTAAACGCAAGATCCAAGACCGATTTTGGGAATTTCTCAGGTCTCATTTAACAGATAGAGTTGCAGTAACTCTCAGTACTATAGTGTCCGAAACTGACTACAAAGTACTGAAACAGGCATTGCTCGATGCCTACCTCCTCTCCATCGAGACCTACAGACGTAAGTTTAGAGATTACCTTAAAGCAAGTGCTACCACTTATCTATAGTTTTCAAATAACAAAAAGATATATTTTATGAAGTGGCTGGACGCCGCACAAGTCTCCACCTTTACAGATCTCGTCAACCTCATCCTGGTGGAAGAATTCCTTAGGCGTGTACCTAATCCCATACGTCTCTACCTAGCCGACAAGGAAGAACCCGACCTTACTAGATGTGCTCAGTTGGCTGACTCCTACAGTCTTATTCATAGATTACCACCCGACACGCCATCTAGTAAGACCTCCTGGTTTAGTCTTGAAAAAGTGAGTACCAGTAATGTGAACTCCTTGTTGTATTGCAATTATTGCAAAGACTATGATCATACCATAGAAAAGTGTTCCAATCCTCACTGTAAGGTCAGCAGTGAAAATAAGCCCAAATCACCTCCTCCTAAAATTCATAAAAGTCCTAAGCCTGTGATGAATATTTTTGTTTCATCCACTGATCTCTCTCTCTTCAACTGACACTTGTACTCCGAAACAGTCTCTGCCAGCCGTAGAGATTAGGAGGAAAAGTTCCAAGTGAAGATCTTGAGGGACACAGCTGCTCTACAATCTATTCTTCTGAAGTCAGCTGTACCCAACGTCACCTACACCGGAGAAACTGTCCTCATCACGGACCTAACTGCTACTACACCATATCCACTTGCCAGAGTCAGCTTGGATTGTGCGTTTATGCAAGGTGAAGTCCAAGTCGCCATCCGGGAAAAGCCTTTACCCATGGCAGGAGTTCAACTTCTCCTGGATAACGACTTGGCAGAAGATCTACAACCTGCGAATTTAATCATCACAGAAGATCCCCAGGTATGTGACTCAGCAGTGGAAGACCCTATCTTGCAGTTGGTTGAAGAGGTCTACGCATCAGATTCTGACGACGTCCCCCCATTCTGTTATGGTGACAAAGCGGACCACAGCTGCTCGCCCAAAACCTGCTCCTGCAGCTGTTCCTCAACATTCTCCGAGCCTCCCACCGAATCTCACAGTGCTGGAGTTCCGTAAGTTGCAGAAAGAGGATCCCTCCTTAATATCTTTATTCTTACAGGCTGAGACCCAACCTAACTCTATCCCTGGTTTCTTATTAGAAAACAAAGTGTTATTCCAGTATTATATAACCAGGAAATTGATGGAGGACGACGAAAGGACCAACATCAAACAACTGGTAGTTCCCACCAGCCTACGGTCAGATATCTTGCGTCTGGTCTGTGGATCTCGTTCACGTTACGGCGTCTACAAGACCTACAAAGTCCTGAAACAGGACTCTACTGGCCAGGTATGATTCGAGATATTAAACGCTTTATCAAGAATTGTCCCATGTCTCAGATGACAGGTAAGTCGAACGCTCCTCTATTAAAGGTACCAATGATGCAGGTGCCAGTGTCTTCTGAGCCGTTCAGCCAGTCCATCAACAACTATGACGAGCCTCTGTCCCAGACAAGCTCGGGTAACATTCCTATGTGTTCTATCCCGTGTTCTACCATCAGGTATTCTACAGCAGTTTCCGTCCAGAACAGTACGGCTGTTAACGTTGTGAAACACCTCGGGAAGCAGTGCCCGCAGTACGGACACCGTCAGGAAAGTCAGAACAAGTGTGATACAATCTCCTCCAACGACCTGAGTGAGACAACCACCATCACCAAGATATTGTCTAATCCTTCTCGTTGTACTTGGCCTGACTTCATAGGTTCTAAATTCTCGATCTATTCCAACACCAGGAAAGATCCTTCTCTTTACGAACCAAACCCAAATAAACAGGCTCCTCCAGACAAATTTACCAGCCCTCAGCTAAAATATTGTAAGACAAACTTATCTTCCATTACATTTGAAAGGCGTAAATCGTTGTTCTGTACTAACTCCATTCTCGCCCTGCCAGGTATTAGAAAACCTTCAGTCTTCCATCCTGGCGATAGGAACACCATCACACCGCCGCGAGATGGAATCATGAACTCCAGCTACAATCATCAGAGAGGGAACACTCAACATCCTGCCCGACGTGCAACACAACGTACCATCCAATCAACTAGGTTACAACTTCAACCTCTCCTCGGACTTAAACATTCTTTGGTCTCTCCTTCAGGATCAGTTCTCCAAACTTCGCTGAGTCCTACATAACTATATGAACGTCATGTATCACAATCTCCTTTGGTTCCTACAGCAAGCTCAGTTCTCCAATTAGCACATGCTACGCAGGACTTTGCATCTGATGAACCATCTCTCCATCTCCTCGGATCACCATTCTCGTCGACCCTTCAGCAGGCTTGATTCTACAACAAACTTGTACTTCACAGAGTCCTGCAGTGCTACCCCAACATCTTCCACAAGCACCATTCTCTCCGGTTTCATGCTGCAGGCCCAGTTCTCCAACCAACATCTGCTTCGCTGGGCTCTGTATCTACAGAACTTCAACATTACCATCTTCTTCATCAAAGGCTCGGACAACATCGTCGCCGACGCATTTTCAAGAGTCTGCGAGGTGGACTCGTCCACTCCAACTATTCTACATTCTGCTGCAGTCGAATAGGCAATAGGAGCAGACTTCGGGGAGAGCTGTCATGGTAAAATCTCTAGGGAGAGATTCGGCCTGCTCCATCATTCCCTATTCCATAAATTCACGTGTAATATAACCAAGAACTGCAGCCACAAGGACAACAACAACTACTTCCAGATGTCTAGGCAATACCACCAGTCTACCTACCCCCACAGCCCGACACCCCACCTCGCACCTGGTTCCCTGGGAGCTCATGCCACCGGCCGAAACAAGCAGTTTAAGAGCCGGTTAATAGTTAACGAAGTCACCAGCGCCATCTGCCTGGCCATCATTCTGCATATATAGGGCTACCAAGCCCACTACACTTCAGATTACTCCTGAGTGCTCTTGCTGAGTAGACCTGTTGACATATCTCAGTGTGGTAACAGAGTTATTCAGTGTAGCTCACAATATTCCCGCACCATATTTTCTTGTATTACATAATGTAAATTTATTTGTTTGTTTGACTTCTTAAATTTGCACTCTGTATACAGCCAAGTTGGGATAAAAAAACTATTTTGTAATTTGTTTAAAGTTAGTTCCTTATTAAAGTAAAGTATTTTTTAGTTTTTGTTCTGTATGTTTTCTCCTACAGTTAACTTCACAGTGAAGACAACTTGCAGTTTAAAATTATTTTGCTTTTTGTTAATTTATGGGACTGGCATTCCATCTGCCTAGAGAAGACTGCAATAACACCTATTTCCGTCACATAACATAAAATGTTATGCCTAAGATTACCATCCGGGTGCCGGCGGGGGGGGGGGGGGGTTCAAATATATATATATGTCGTACCTAGTAGCCAGAACGCACTTCTCAGCCTACTATGCAAGGCCCGATTTGCCTAATAAGCCAAGTTTTCATGAATTAATTGTTTTTCGACAACCTAACCTACCTAACCTAACCTAACCTAACTTTTTCGGCTACCTAACCGAACCTAACCTATAAAGATAGGTTAGGTTAGGTTAGGTAGGGTTGGTTAGGTTCGGTCATATATCTACGTTAATTTCAACTGCAATAAAAAAAAATTGACCTCATACATAATGAAATGGGTAGCTTTTTCATTTCACAAGAAAAAATTTAGAGAAAATATATTAATTCAGGAAAACTTGGCTTATTAGGCAAATCGGGCCTTGCATAGTAGGCTGAGAAGTACGTTCTGGCTACTAGGTACGACATTTATATATATATGTCGTACCTAGTAGCCAGAATGCACTTCTCAGCCTACTATGCAAGGCCCAATTTGCCTAATAAGCCAAGTTTTCCTGAATTAATATATTTTCTCTAATTTTTTTCTTATGAAATGATAAAGCTGCCCATTTCATTATGTATGAGGTCAATTTTTTTTTTTGGAGGTAAAATTAACGTAGATATATGACCGAACCTAAGAAACCCTACCTAACCTAACCTAACCTATCTTTATAGTTTAGGTTAAGTTAGGTAGCCGAAAAAGTTAGGTTAGGTTAGGTTAGGTTGGTTAGGTAGTCGAAAAACAATTAATTCATGAGAACTTGGCATATTACAGGCCAGCCAAATCACAGTTCCACTGGGGGCACCGTCGTGGAGGCCGTCAACCACAAATCCAGCCTGTAGCTGGCAGGTTCCAATCAGCAACGCTGGTTAGGCCACTCCACGACCGATACTAGGGTTGCAAGCCCTAGGCAGGAGCCTCGTGTGATCCCACAGATCACTCTCCTCACCACAACGACCCAGTGGTTAAGCGTCTCCACCAGTCAGCCCCGGGTACGACAATCCCTCAACTGCCACGTCACAGGCAGGCTAACACCACAGTGTTCATCCGGGGGGTGACTCACAGCTGCTGCAGCAAACACGTGGAGACTCTTCGACTGCCTTGGGTAGACTGATCCAACGTTCATTACAGCAGTCCCAGGTCGACTCTGTAATCAGACACGTCATCAGTACCGGTTACACTCTAGGGCACCTCACTTACAGGCTTAGACACAAACGCCCACCTATCCACTCCATAGATGGCGTTGCTGTCTTAGCGTCACCTCACCAGAGGTCAGCAGCGGCTGTGTTATGAGCTGATCAGGACAGGAAACTAGCCCTTGTGGCCAGTATATCTCGTCCTCACTAGATGGCGTCGTCCATTTGGAGGGGGTTTCGGGAGCTGACCCACAGATGGCGTGGTCGTCACTGCTCCGGGCTCGGACGCTGGGCTCGGGTCTGTAACAATCGCGTTACTTCCATATGTCTGCAACATCATGATACCACATTCAAGAATATTATATAAGTGGAATAGCAGACGTCTCTACTGTGGGGTACACTCACTCTTCACCCCCTCCCTCACTGTCGCAGCACCACCTTTTAGGTGAGTACCTTGTCGATCACCAAACGACCTCTTCATACCAACACTCTCCCCATTGGTGAATCAACGACTTCACACGATTCCAGCGCCATCTGCATAGCCTATATATAGTCTTGCACGAGCAGTTGGCCTCAGAATATTCTTATGCTCTCGAGCTGATGCTTTTATCTAAGCATACGTCTTGTATATTAGTGGAGGTTTCAGAACCAATTTTCTCAGCACCTTTAACTAATTTTTGTCTTGCTTATTGTAGAGTAATGTAATCATTATTTTATTTTATATTGTGTTTTGTCTCTGTTTATATTTTGCTCAGCACTGTACATAGCCAAGGGATTATCTTTATTTTGTTTGTTTAAAGTAAATTAAAGTTCATTATTTATAAGATTTGTTTTGCATGTTTTTCCCTTTCACTTTACCACAGGAGACACCAGCCAAGCACTCAACACTTTGTTTTTCTCTTTTTTTTCTAATGTGATTGGCATTTACGCAAGCCATAGAGAAGACTGCCTTAACACCTACATTTCTCGTCATAATAATGGGGGCCCCGTTCGGGATTCCTTGTCACAATAAGGTTTATCTTGGAAGAACCACTCAGGTACTGATACTCCACCAATCATTTCAATTTGTGGTAAGTGTACTTGGCTTTGTTACGCGTTGCTTTTCAATAATTTAATAACTTTCAATAATTTTTATGGTGCTGTGAATTTTGTGCTTTCCGAGTGTAACATTTTATGAGTGTTGGATAACTGTGGATTACGTGGTGTCTGGTGGCCACAATCACTGTTATTACTCCTGTATTCCACCTTTCTCATCCTTTCTCATCCTTGACCACCTCTTAGATAATACAATTATAGACTCTGATTCTCACGAAAAGTATTCCATTACAGACCGGCATACTATAGCAGGTATGAAGTTGAAGCTAGAACTCGCTAATGCCGAATGTGAACGTCTGAAAGAACAAACTGCTTTTGAGAAGGAAACTCTACAAAGGAAGGAACGCGAGGCTGCCCAAAAGAAAGAAGAATAGGAACGCGAAGCTGCCCTACAACATGAGCAGGTTGAATTCCAACGTGAGAGGGAACTGCTTGAAGTAAAAGAACGTGATCTGGAGATACAACGTGAACACAGTAAGAAGCAAGCCGATAATTGTTACGGACCCGAGCCCAGCGTCCGAGCACGGAGCGGTGACGACCACGCCATCTGTGGGTCAGCTCCCGAAACCCCCTCCAAATGGACGACGCCATCTAGTGAGGACGAGATATACTGGCTACAAGGGCTAGTTTCCCATCCTAATCAGCTCGTGACATAGCCGCTGCTGACCTCTGGTGAGGTGACGCTTAGACAGCAACGCCATCTATGGAGTGGATAGGTGGGCGTTTGTGTCTAAGCCGGTAAGTGAAATGCCCTAGAGTGTAACCGGTACTGATGACGTGTCTGATTACAGAGTCGACCTGGGACTGCTGTAATGAACATTGGATCAGTCTACCCAAGGCAGCCGAAGACTCTCCACATGTTTGCTGCAGCAGCTGTGAGTCACCCCCCGGATGAACACTGTGGTGTTAGCCTGCCTGTGACGTGGCAGTTGAGGGATTGTCATACCCGGGGCTGACTGGTGGAGACGCTTAACCACTGGGGTGTTGTGGTGAGGAGAGTGATCTGTGTGATCACACGAGGCTCCTGACTAGGGCTCGCAACCCTAGTATCGGTCGTGGAGTGGCCTACGCAGCGTTGCTGATTGGAACCAGCCAGCTACAGGCTGGATTTGTGGTTGACGGCCTCCACGACGGTGCCCCCAGTGGAACTGTGATTTGGCTGGCCTGTGGCCAGGGTAGACTCAAGAGAATCGAAGGATTCATCGTGAGGCCTCAAGAGGACCAAGAGCTAAGCATCGTCGAGCACCATGGAACACTCCACGTCTTCAGAGGAAGACCACATGGTATATAATAGTGTTTATACCTCCCCCGTGTGATAAGATATATATTATTTATGGTGATGGTGACAATTATACTATTAAGTTTTTGCCTTTGTCTCCCTTCCCCTTTACGGAGCTCACCCCTTGAAAGCCACTACTAGCTTGGGGCCGGATACCCAAACTCTACTAACATCAGAGAAAGAACCCGGTTGCGACCCGAGAGGGCCGTAACAATAATGCTCTAGAATACCGTAGAAAAGAACTCGACTTTGAAACTACACACCTC
The DNA here is from genome assembly GCF_040958095.1 of Procambarus clarkii. Lineage (NCBI taxonomy): Eukaryota > Metazoa > Arthropoda > Malacostraca > Decapoda > Cambaridae > Procambarus > Procambarus clarkii. The sequence continues at coordinate 98,660 of NW_027189541.1, read as the reverse complement.
ACTCGGCGCCAACAAGCTGAAGCTAAACTTCCAGTAGGCTTTACCATCTCCCAGGCAAGTAAGGTAATGCCACCATTCGTTTAGACAGAGATAGATGTGTTTTTTACTACTTTTGAGGCCCTAGCTAAAAAACTTAGCAGGCCTGAAGATCAGTGGTCTATACTTCTCAGAGTGCATCTCACAGGTAGAGCTGCAGTTACTCTCAATACCGTAGCGTCTGAGAATGACTACAATATCCTAAAGCAAGCCGTCCTAGACGCCTACCTTCTCTCTACTGAAAGCTACAGACGAAAATTCCGTGATTACCTAAAGGCAAGTGCCACCACCTATTTTGAATTTGACAATACTAAGAAAAGATATTTCATAAAATGGCTGGAAGCAGCCCATGTTTCTAGATTTTCATAACTCGTCAACCTTATTCTAGTCGAGGAATTCTTTCGATGTGTTCCTGCTCCCATCCGTCTTCACTTAGCAGACAAAGAGGAAACCGACCTCATTAGATGTGCGAAGTCGGCTGACACCTACAGTCTTATACAATGATTAACAGCTGACACATCTTCCAGTAAGAAGTCTTGGTCTGATTATGACAAAGTGAGAACCAATCAAGCAAACTCTCAATTATATTGTAAGTATTGCAAGCTCTATGGATATACCATAGATAAATGTGGAAAAGCCCAATACAAAGGCTATAGTGAAACTCCTAAACCCAAACCGACTCCTCCTAAGTCCGGTAAACCTGTGATGAATATTGGTGTTCCTGTTAATGATCTTACTCTCTTCAGCAAACATCTATACCCGGGGAGACGGTCCTTATCACTGACCTCACTGCTACCACTTCGTATCCACTCGCCAGAGTCTATCTGGATTGTCTTTTCGTACAAGGTGAAGTTCAAGTCGCCATCCGGGAAAAGCCTTTTCCCATGTCAGGGGTACAACTTCTCATGGGCAACGACTTGGCCGAAGATCTACAATCTTCCAACTTGATCATCATGGACAAACCCCAGGTATGTGACTCTGTCGTGGAAAACCCCATCCTGACGTACATTCCAGCAGAGGTCCAAGAAAGTGATGAAGCTTCTCTTCCGGTTTTGGTGACAACCCATGCGCAAGCTGCACGCCCGCAAACAGCTGACACTGCTACAACAGCTGTCCCTCAAGACCATCAGAATCTGCTACCGAATCTCACTATGTTGGAGTTCTGTAAGTTGCAGAGGGAGGATCCCTTATTAACACCATTATTCTTCCAGGCCAAGACTCAATCTGATAGTATTCCTGGGTTCTTTATAGAGAACCAATTGCTCTACCGGAGGTACCGACCCAGTAAACTAACGGAGGATGACGATTGGGCAAATGTCGACCAACTAGTAGTTCCCACCAGCCTACGGCCCGATATTCTACACCTGGCCCACGGAGCGCTTTCTCACTACGGTTTTAATAAAACCTATCACGCCATTAGACAAGACTATTACTAGCCAGGTATGATGAAGGATGTAAAAACTTATGTACAACAGTGTTATACATGTCAGATGGCAGGAAAACCTACCATCTCTATTCCCAAGGATCCTTTGATTCCTATCCCGGTGCCTTCGGAACCCTTTCACAGACTCATCATAGACTGTGTTGGTCCTTTACCCCGGACCAGTTCTGGCAACGCTTATATACTAACCATCCTGTGTCCAACCACCAGATTCCCCATAGCAGTTCCTGTAAAGAACATTACGGCTGCTACTGTGGTGAAGCAACTGTTGAAGATCTTTACACAATATGGATTTCCACGGGAGGTTCAAAGTGACTGTGGCACCAACCTCACCAGTGATCTAGAAGACACTGGAAGAATTCAACATTACTCAGGTATTGTCCAGCCCGTATCATCCTGCTTCACAGGGTTCTCTTGAGCGTAGTCACAAAACTAAAAAATCACTCCTTAAAAAATTTTGCAATGAAGCTATGAAAGACTGGGATAAACCACTTAACATAATCATGTGCATTTTCAGAAGTCTCCCAAATGAGTCTCTAGGAGTGTCTCCTTATGAGATGCTCTACGGACGTAAGTGCCGTACTCCTCTTAAAGCTTTTAAAGACTCTCTACGTAATGCCACCTTCAGTGACCCTCTGTATGTGCCCCAGTTTCTTCAAAACTTAAAGCACATTCTAGAGAGAGTGCATAAATTTGCCAACGACAATTTATTAAAAGCTCAAGATAGGATGAAGACTCATTTTGACAAACACAGTAAAATCAGGAAATTTAAAGCATTAGATTTCGTTTTAGCATATTTTCCGATCCCTGGTTCTCCATTGCAAAATAGGTTTTCAGGACCTTACCGCATCAAGGAGTGCAGAAACAACCACAACTACGTTCTTGAGACTCCAGATAGGCGGCGGAGGACCCAGTTGTGTCACGTCAATCTTTTGGAGAAGTATAAAGGTACACCCCCACTGTGCTAGTATCTCTCTCCACTTTTCAAGATCCATACCTCCACAGTGAGACCTTCCCTGCTTCTCCTGAACACAAATGCGAGCAAGCCTGAATGGCTTGTTCAAGCCTGTTCCTCACGTGTGCCCCAAAGAATGATGTAATTTGATAAAATGCTATGCCCAAGATTACCATCCGAGTTGCCGGCGGGGAAGTGGTTCAAATAGCTTCGGCTATCACTTCCTTTTGTCCGGCTGTGATGGTCAAGCGGATTAAGGCGCCCTGTAGTTACGAGTTGCGTTGCTCCTGGGAGTATGGGTTCGAGTCACTTCTGGGGTGTGAGTTTTCAGTCGCATATAGTCCTGGGGACCATTCAGGCTTGTTCGCATGTATATATATATGCGAATTGATATATATATATATATATATATATATATATATATATATATATATATATATATATATATATATATATATATGTGTGTGTGTGTGTGTGTGTAAATCACGAAAATAAACACGTGATTAAAAATGTGACAGTGTCAGATCACGGAGGAAAATTTAAACATGAATTTCCTTAAGTACTTTTGAATATTTATACATCTTCAGAAGGTGATTTTACAGGTCAAGTATTGGACATATGTAGGCAGGAGAGAATGATGGAGTGAGGTGAGGTACAATAACAAATGAATGGGAATTAGGTGGACACAAATATGAGCCGCACAAGAAATGCTGAAGGCCTATTGTCCCATACGATGCAGCTCCTATCCATACCCACCAACAGGCCCACACATGGATTATAATAGCATAAGATAGTAAATATTTACAATGAATTAATGAGACAAATGTGTTCCAATGATCCTACTCAAATCGCCCTTTTATTGATCTATCAAAAATGGATCTAAGTTATATAAACCACTGCTAATGTTCAAATTACTTTCTTTTGTAATCTGTATCAAATCAGTTTCAATTATGTTTCTGTTATAAGTGCTTTTACAATTCGTTATTGAAGAATTTCGCAACATAAATACTCTGTAAGACATGGCCAATTGTCTAAGGCTTTGCTGTTCATCTGTCAGAAGATACTCACCAAATTGATTGGGAGATGGCTTCTTCAATAACGAGTTGACTTGTACTCAGAGTTAATGAACAAGCCAATTTTAAAATATAATATGGAGTCTATGATTTTCCATATTGCGTTATGTTGTGTTACATTGTGACTTACAAGGTCTAAAACAGTCACATACAGTAATAGAACGAACGAACGATGTTTACATGTTGATCACTTTACGTTATGAATTGAAAAAAACACGCTAGCATTGAGATAACTGGCCTGTTCTCAGTGATAATGAACAAACTAATTTAAAATAAAATATCAAGTCTATGATTTTCCACGTTAGGTGACATTACATTGTGTCTAACAAGGTCTAACACAGTAACACAGTGAAAGAATGAGCGAGCGATGTTTACATGTTGGTCGCGTTACGTTAGGTAGACACGCTCTACATTTCAAAATGATATTTATTTGGACGACAGAACGCTGATTTCTGCGTTACGATACATTGTGCGTGTTACAAGGGGGCTAAAACAGACTCGCAATAATATTTAAATGTAGAATAAGACTGAATACTTGCTTACGACGCTCGTTACTCTTAAAGAAGTTATTTGGGGAAAGAATGATGATTGCACGTTGGTCACGTTATGTTACGAGGTGTAAAACGCACAGTAGCATGTTGGTCAGGTTACGTTACAAAGTGAAACACATAGTAACAGTGATTTTGATTTGTAATAATAATAAGATTGAAGACCCCCTTACGACACTCGTGACTCTTTAAAATGTTATTTGGGCAAAGAATGATGTTACCATGTTGTTCACGTTACATTACATGGTTACAAGGGTTGACCTCTGTGCTTATTCCGATGAAGACATGTCAGTCTTCCTTCGGTTAATGTACCGTTTTAAGTCTCCAAACCTAATGGTGTGTTTGTGATCTGGTCCCTACTCTAGTATTATTATTTCTGTTCATATGTAAAGGCTTTTGCACAGAACAACCAGTCTGTCCAATCCTACGTAGTTAACGGCTATCAACTGAAAGTATTTTAAACTAAAAACTAAGTTCCTCTGTTATCAACACACACCGACTATTCCAGTGACAATTACTAAGGTGAAGATTAGTCACCTGCTGGATCGATCGCTAACGTGGGATGAAAGGGAGGTGGAGCTGTGTGACAATTCAGCGATAAGGAGAGAGACAAGACCGATCTGTCATTCATCGTTAGATTGTTCCTCTGAATAAGCTGAATGTGATGTGTAGAATCTTTAAAACTAAGGTTACTTGAAAAAAAATATACTTTTCCCAACTACCGCTGTGTTTGAGGAGAAATGTAGACAGACGGACAACTGGGATTGGGAAATGACGTATGATGGATGAGAGGGCATGTGACGCCGGATGTGTGGGTAGGCTACCTGATATGAGAGCAGGCGTGCGTCAACCACAGCTGAGAGTTTAACCACTGTGTGGTTGACAGAGAGACAGACAGACAGCGCTAATGACATTGTGTGTTACATGGACTGCACAGTAATATTTGGAGATGGTGTTGGATGTAGGGGCGAGGAGTAGTGTAAAGTGCGACTACGACCGCACGCACCAGCAGTCAGGTGGCACTCCCTGGAGTGCCATCCGACAGCTGGTGCGCAGGTGTGTAGTCGCACAGGTTTTTTGGGGATTTTCGGGGAATTTTTGGCGTGTTTCGGACGCGTGTGAGCGTGTTATGGTAAGTGGTCATGAAAGAGAGTAAGTTGATGAGTGCCAGGTGGTGCGCGAGGTCGTCGTCGCAGCGCGGGTGTCTAGTCACAGGGTGTAAGGGAATTTCCCGGAAGTTTGGCGCGTGGCGGACTTGAGTGGCGGGCGAGCAGGTGCGGCCCCCCACCCCGCGCGCGCGTGTCTAGTCAGGAAAGATGGGAGTAGTGTGAGAGTACGTGGTATAGTAAGTGATAGAGTAAGAAAATAGAAGGAAGAGTGGGGAATGAGTAAAAGAATATGTATGTGTGTTTTTGAGTAGCCTTAATCGTGAGTTAGTGTGTAGATGTGAGGAGAAGGCAACACAGTCTGTTATGTTGTTTTGGGTGTGGGTTGGATGGAGCTTCCCCTTCGTCTGGAGAGAGTGCTCTGGGCCATTATGTGGTTAGACAAACCATTAGCTCCCCTACAGGAAGTCGCAAGTGTTGAGGGGTGAGAGAGCACTCTCCTGCAGAAGTTGGCCATTCCCTTGGGTCATTTGTCTTCAGAGTGTTGATGTTCGTCCCACGACGACTCCCCATACACTGTGGATTCCGGTAAGGAGGCGCGAGATACTTACGACAGACCTACACCTGTCAGCCATCAATCAATCACTCCCCACCCGCCCCCATACCATCAACCATTGTTCCGTGCATTCTCTTTTAGTATGTGTAAGCTATATCGCAACGTGATCAACATGGTGAGAGCAATAACGAGGGAAAAGTAAACACATTATATAAATTTATTTCTTTATTAAACACTTAAGCGATTTACAACGATAATAATAATAATAATAATAACAATAATAATAATAATAATAATAATAATAATAATAATAATAAGACTTCTTCTTGGTGGTTTAGCTTGCAGACAGTTGTAGAAAGACCTTCATTCAGTCCATCGAACCTTCCCAACACGATAGTCAAGCAGTCAATCTGTAGAAAGTGGAAAAGGTTATAAGTTTTGTTGTTGTCAATGTTGTAAACATAAATACAGACATTATTGTGTTCATCATTCAATCCTAACATAAAGTATTACTCACCGCACTATCATCCTAGCCAACTTCGTCACACAGCGTTTCACGCTCAGCATCACTACCGTTTAAGCAGAATGTTCGCTTACACACAGGCATTTTCATCTGAGCGTAATTGAATTTCAACACTTTTTCATCATTCTTGCGAAAATGACCATATTTAAACGCTTCATCAAAGTGAAGCAGGGCGGCCTCTAAGCCTAGTCTGCAAAAATGATATGCAAAATAAACGGCGTAATTCCCACAGAAGTAACTATTCAAGGATTGAATCCTTTTCTTCATAATATATAGGGTATAGTCTTGGAAGTAGGACATAAACTCTTCGAAATATCTTGAATGCGTTCCTATTGCAGGATTGGCATAGCTGTCTAGTATAACTATCTCGCTTCTACCTTCATCCTTATTTACATAGAATGTTATCCAATGGCCCATTTTGTTACGAGAACCCGAGTCCAGAGTGTTCATTATGAACACCACAGGTCTTTCTTTATGTATTTTTGTCAGTATTTTCCAGACGTCATCAGCTAGGAAACATCCTAGATAGTCTACCCTAGCACCTAAATTACTTCTGATAGCCTCATTTATTTCCAAACAATTCATATTAGTATTTTATCCTCGCGTATCGCAAATAACGCGACGATCCGCGTTAATGCTGATCACACCCGTTGTAGACCCATAAACTAGAATGACTTTATTTCTAGCTACTCCACGTTTAAATTCCAAAGCGATCCTCAGATTACCACTTTTTTCAATTGGGATGGTGTCATCGATATCCTCGGGTTGTAAATTAAAGGCCAGTATGGTTCCACCATTCACATATGTGTCATAAGATAATATATTGTCTTTATCGAAGCCTAAGGCTTGTAATGCTGTGTAATACAACTTGGCGCAGTTATGAGGGAAGTCGCACCCAATATTGACAATATTAGTGCTATTCTGTGATATTAATACTTTACTAAGCTCGCAGTTTTCCAAATAAAGCGGGTTGCGATTATATGCACCAGACACTGCCTCCATATCAAGGATGATCATATATAAATGTTCTGGTATAACAGTCCCCCATGGCTGGTCCATTGTAATAGAGCGTTGACCTGTGCCCAATATATACGTTTTGTATAATGTTTTATTAAAAGTATACGTAATAGGAGAGTTGTTCTGCACCATGGCTTTATTAACTGCTACTAATCCTTCAGGGTATGGCAATACCCGATCCACCCATAGACGTGTAGACTTGATATTATATTTAAAATTAGCATGTTCATTATCGCTGAGTATAAGCCACTTATCAGGTTGAAGTTCGAGCCTCACCCTGATGTCCACATTATCCAAAACGTATTCACTAACGGATGTGACATCCAGCATTAGTTTAAAACATGTATTCACGCCACTCGTTTTCATATCAGTCATCCGTTGCTTCTCACTAGCCGAGGCATTAGTGAAATAACCAGCTTCAATTTTACCAGGATCAACTCGGTTAAAAAACTGTGACAGTTTATCATAGCGGTTAGCCTTTCACCCAGAAATCGTAGATAATAACTTTACGTATGACCAGAATGAGAATAATGAGCTGGTTTCAACTACTGTTTCGTTTAAATACACAATAGCGGATTTGAATAGAGTTTGCGATAATCCATTCACCAACGATGCGTTTTTAGCATCTCCTAAAGGCGTTATTCCATCTTCTTCGGTTAGATCAATAGTCAACTCCAAAGCTATAGATGATAAATCCACCAGTTGACCATTCACTCCCTTGATGATGAATTCCAGATAAGTGTCTGTAAACTTATTATTGACCCCAGAATTCACAGGTAATACATCCACCGTTTGTCTGCTGGCGATTGTTGATTCTACCAATCGAGGGGAAAATACTTTAGGAAAGGCTTCACTAACAGCAGCTGTATAATGCTCTAATGGCACCTGGAGGCCCAGAGCGTTATATCCGGCCATGTTCGCGCTTTAGACAACACCAACCGAGTGAGAAGTTATGACAACACATCATTATATTTCGCTTTAGTAAAACGTTTGATGTTTACTAATTTTTTTGTTTGTTTATTCTTTTTCTGCACTCTTCCACCTATCATTTGCTTCCCCACTCCTTTCAATGTTTCAATTCCGCGTTTCTTAAGAGATTGTTTGAAAGTTTGTTTGTCATTATTAATATCGTCTAGTACGTTCTGCCCCAAGCTAAGCGCAGCCGGGGCCAGAGTCCTCATGATAAAGGGCGCTGCTCGACGCGCTATCCCGCTTAAAAAGGAAAATATTCCTCCTCCTCGCGTATAACGTCTACTACTGTTGAAAATCCGTATATCATCAGTCCCTCCACCTCTAGGAGGGGTTAACAGAATGTATAATTCCTCAACAGAGGGGGGAATAAAGTGGACACGCATTTCTCCGCTTGTTACAGACGAATGAGGAGTGTCGGGAAAGCATTGGTGTTATATACCTCCTGCAACGGGGCGTACATGCAAGACTGCTATGGTGCACCCACGTTCATCAAAATGTATTGGGTTACCATCTTGATCCCTAATAGTGATGCTGACGCTGTCTATCATGTTAGTGTTAAGACGCACATATAGTTTTTTATTGTTGCTGTTATCACTTCCATTTAGGGAGATTACATCCAAAATATTTACAGACTGGTTTCCATATCTAGTAGAAGAGATTCTATCGCAATAAACACACAGAATATCAACTCCTCCTCTAGGCATTGGCGGGAATAGACATCTGTTAACTACACTCGAGGCGTACTGACGTTTTGCGAATATGTCATATTCTATTTCTGGAACTACGCCCAACACTTTCCCAAAAGCGGTTCCAAATGATAATATAACTCTACTGATGTTTTTATGCCCCGTTGCAGAGCTAATATTCTCATCACTAATCACAGTAGTGAACTTGTTTCGATTGGAGGAAGAATCATATTTAATAAAATGCGTTCCATATTTAGCTGAAAATTGTTTTAATGACTTTCCTAAAAAACTCAGTTTAGCATTACTTGAAAATATGGTCTCTATTTCTGCATTAATCGTGGTATTAATTTCTTTTATAGTTCCGGCTAAAACATCAGATGATAATAAATGCTTTGAATGCATGTATTTCCCCTCGCTCACTTTCTCATACGTAACGCCTACACGTATATATGCCTCAGGATTATCACGCTTAATAACGTAATGTGAAGTGGGGAGGAGTAATTTTTGTAGACACATTTCATAACTCCTCCTGGGATCTAATTCTAGCTGGTTAAACAATCGATTTTGGAAAGATGCGGGGATGTTATTGGGGAATAAATGCGTATCTGATACGCTGGTGGCGTATATCACGTGAGTGTCCATCGCTCTATCTCCTTAGACCGCTTTTTGTCTAGTAAAGCCATCTACACATTACACGCTCATATATATACACTCACCTGTTAATATACGATCCAGGAAGCTTTCCATTTACTGTGAGGATCAATCTTGACAGTTGCCTTTCTCTTAACAGATGGAGGTTCATACACTTGACTGCTTGCCGTAGTATTACGGAATAAATCTCGCGATGTAGATGTTAGTGTGAAAAACAGTTGAGCAATGGGGAGTTTATGCGGTAAAAAAACAGATTTAAGCACAGTCATTTTATGTATAATGTCATTAATTATATGTATGCCAGATACTGGAGCCAATACATTTCCATTCAGATCCCAACGAACGATTCCAGTAGCATCATAATGGTTTAGCAAGGATCTTGCATATTCGTGATCTCTCACTTTCAACTTCAAATCTATTAAATGTTTTATGGAAGGGTTGGTATGCAGCTGAGGAGGAGGAGGCGGTTTGACAGTGAGATGACGAGCAACCGCTTTCACAGAGGGGTAGGCAGGGCTGTGTGCAGCTTTCCGGTTGTCCACTATTTTACGCGGTACGAGATAAAAGGCTTTCATTTTACTTACTGAACAACCGTGTAATTAAACTAGCGCAATCGGTAAAATAATGGATAAAATACTGCCTCCTCGTTTGCTGGTTAATATCTGTTTCTTAGTTGTCACAGAAGGTTTCTTACAGGCTAGTGACCGAATAAGCAATTTATATTTTTTCAACTTTTTAACGACCTTGTCAGGCACGGGCAATTTTTTTTTTTAAAAGTTATTAACAATTTCTGATAAACAATTTATATGTGGTTTCTTCAATTTTTCAATCAACTGCTTTCTCGAGGAATACTGAAGTTTTGATAATAGTTGGATCAATTCCTTGTATTTATAAACTAAGGGCTTCTTCATTATAAATGTAATATCTCAGCAGCATCAATCCATTGATCGAATGATCGATCATAACCTGCGTACCGAACTTTATACTGGAGTTTGCCAGAGACTCTGCGTTGTCCTAATACTTTCTCAATATTAAAGGTTTGAGGCAAATGTGATGGTGTTAATTCTTGTTTATAGAAGCCACCATCAATTTCTTCCCCATTCAGATCTTTTAGAAAGTATAAAGGGATGTGTTGTCTCCGATCAATACGTGTAACTGTAAAGATCTCTCGGGTGTTCTGCTGCTTAAACCCTTTCTTAAACTTGGAAATGCGATCAGATAGCGTGATGCGTACTGTATCACCAACACTCAATCGTGGAATGACAGCTCTCTTTGTTTTGCTCGGGCTTTTATACATTAAATCAAATTGTTTGGCGTGTTCGCTGGGCGAGGATAGAGCGTGCACCTCCGCAGGTGTCTTCCCCTTCAATCCTCTGTGTGGGGTTAAATTATATGTTTTCACAATATCTGGTAGAGCTTGCGTGTATTTTAAAGTGTTGCGCGCCGTCATAAACTTGTAAAGTTTACCTTTTAAAGTACGTATGAACCGCTCAGCGATTGAAGCTTTAGTCTCCTGAGAAAATACACTATATAACCGTACTTTCCTTGCTGCCAGCATTTTTTTCATAGTGGCGTTATAAAATTCTCCACCTCGATCAGAATTAATTTTGCGCACTCCTTGAGAATGAGGTGAATCTAGAATTAAAGCTAGAGCATTAGTGGTGCTTTTCCCATCCTTAGCGCGTGAGGGTACTACTTGGGCGTACCTGGAGAAAATATCTACGCATACGAGTAAATATTTCACTCCATCATTATGTTTGTCCAATAAACTCATCTCGGCCAAGTCTATAGCTTGAAATAGTCGTGGTTTAGGGCTTAACACCCGACGCCGAGGGAATTTATGTGGTTGTAAATAATGCAACGTATAGGAGTCAGAGCTTTTCAGATAGTCCTTTACATCGGCTAGAGTTATACTAGAGTTAATTAATTTGGCGGCCTTATACAATCTCTGTACCCCTCCAAGCCCTCCGCTAGATGAGGGGTCGTTATATACTCCTTCCAGTACATCTTTCTTGCTCACCATTGGTAAACTATCTCATAGGGCGGTTCGTGAACAATATTACCGCGTAATGTTATCGTAGATAGAGTGTTCGAGCCCAGATCTACTAGCAAATAGCCGTAGGGTTGACTAATAACTTGCTTATATAACTCTACAAATTTCTTTGAATCCACTTTCCCAAATATTTGTCGTCCGAGTGTTTCAATTTGTGACAGGTCTCGTGATTTAACCAATATGAAATGAGAAGCATTTAAACTAATATTCCTCGAATATTTACCAGGAAAAAATATATTTTGAGTAATCAATATGACGGAAACCGTGAAATGTCGGCCCCTAGTAAACATGTCTGATACGATTTTTGAATTCGCAGACTCTGTAAAAAGGTCATCGTAGATTACTAAGAAATGCGAGTCATTATCTACTCGCTCTTCCACAGGATCAATAATGGTTGAATGCTCGATCAGCTTCCCTTTAATTTGTGGATCTGATTGTAATTCAGAGTAACCTCCTCCGCATATGATTATTGAGGAGAACTTGTGTTGATACTTCCTTACAAGTTTACTGCACAAGTAGGATTTTCCGCTGTTTGAATAACCAGCAATAATAACACGAGATGGTTCTCTGAAAATATCTAGATGTTCCGCATGGATTATATCATAGAAACTATCCATGATTAATGCTTCGTTAAGACTGCTAAAAACTAAGGAACTGAGGTGGTATTTATACAAACATAGTCATTTACAGGTGTTTATTCACATAGTTTATGTACAGCAACATCATTTTTAAAACTAAACATAGTTCTTACAGTTCACAAACAATAATATTAAACAGCATAGTTCTTTCAGTTCACAAACAATAATATTAAACAGCTTATTTTAAAACTAATCATAGTTCTTACAGATCACAAACAATAATATTAAACATCCTATTCATTTAGTATACAAAGTTCTAGTCACATTGGCATCCATCTTAATACTACCTAACAATTGTACAACATAAAATCTAGCGAGGGTTGAATAGTTTCTGAGCTGTAGCATCGCGTTTGCTCCAGGGATGGAATATTGGGTAGAGTCTCTGTGCTTGCTCTACTTCCTCCTCCTCCATAAACACTTCTTCTTCCATCTCCTCCTCCTCTCCCACTTCTACATCCATCTCATCATCAATGTTATTGGGAATATCAGGATGACCATACGCTAGGGACTGTGTGGGGCTTAAAATGTAGCGTTTATCGTCAAATGCTGACAATCCTCTGCAGGTACTGCGACATGTACAAATCTTTCCTTGCACGTTGCGTATAGATCTCGACACATACCTGATTGAAGTGTTTGTTTCAAGAGTGTGTTGAAATGAGTCATGTGAGAGTTTCTCTTGTAGATGGTATGGTACGCCCTTACACTTACAAGTGTGCTCCCCATCATGAGTGGTGAACGAATATGTTTTAGGTCTGAGAGCAATTAACTGGTTAATAATCTTAGAGCCTATTTCAGACTTGAGCAATCCTAGTTCACCTTCTCGCGCTTTAGAGTAGGATGGATGTGTGACATTAAAATTGCTAAAATCCATACAGTCGAAGAGAGGAGACTTATTCAACTCTTCAAACACATCCTGACAGTCCAGTTTAATGATGAAAGAGTCTGTGTCTGTATATAACAGACTCGCTTTATCCCCATACGCAGGTTTGACAACATCATACCAGAACTCATAGAGTCGCCTCTTAGCAATTTGAAGTATATGGTAACCCAGATACGTAGGAGTGTTGACTAGGAGAGACTTCTGCTTGATAGTACATATTACACGATCCTTACTTAACAAAAGACTCCGCTTGAAAAATGGGTTTCGAGCATGTTTCAGGAAATGACTACGATCCGTGACCAAATAGTGTTTGTTCCCATATTTAGATACATCTGTGAGACTCTTTCCATATATAGAGTTTGATACGAGTTTGAAAGCCTTTTTTTTATCGCGCATTTGGTACTGGCTCGTTCACGAACATTGGTTTCAATGAAGTCTTTAAGGTAACTCTCCTGCTCGAATTCGTAGATGTCGTGAACTTTAGCTACTTCTAATCCAATGCGCATGAGCAACTGTAACAAGTCCAGACTAACGAGGTAATCTTTCTGAGGAAGGTGAGAAGCAATTAATTTAGTGTTGTTTTTAGGCAGTCCACGACTTTCTTCTGTAAGAATATTCTTACTATAGGGTGAAATGTGATCCTCAGTAATGCATGTATGTGAAAGAACTAGGGGCAGTTCATCTGTATACCTAGCTACCTCAGGTCGGACCTGCAGTGTATCACACAACACCCAATATCCCTTGGACCCGTCACATGGGATATTCTCCAAACCTTGCTCCAGCAGTACGTCACGCTCATCATGTGTCAGTTTCCGGATCCCACCCCGAGGGAGTAGTTCAGTCATACACGCCCCGTAAAGACTATTAAAGTCTAAGTAGATGATGTAGCTACTATCTTCCCCTAGATCTAAGCCTGTGTGCCTGTTCTCCACATTCGTGTACTGTCTCGTCACACTGGTGAACCCACCTCGGAGATTCCGACGAAGTAAATCATATAACATTGGGTCTGACACAACATCAAGTTGAACTTTCGATTTAAGCAAGAACGCATCCCAAGCAAATGAGGGTAAAGAAATGTAGTGTGAAATGTCTAATTTGTAGAGAGCAAGCATGGTGTCTCGCCAGACTATGAACACATCGGCTAGCAATCCTGTGTCCACTTTGAGGTAAAGGAGCAGATACTCCCCTATGTTACGACATTTAGCCAAATCAAAAATTTCTAAGGCTTGTTTATAATGTTTCTGACAACTCTTCGTCTTTTAGTGTATTGTAAAACTTATCACGAGAAGGGAGTTGTGGTTCATCTAACACAGACATAGAGGATAAATAATCATAGCAGAATGATTGTTTACCCGTGAGCAGTTTTGGGATGGCCGCTTTATTTACCCCTTTTAACATAGCCAAAGTGAATGTGGTAGGTTTCCCACTATCAATATGATCCTTGGCTATTCTTCCTAGCGAGCCGTTGAGAAGGGCTAAACTATCCAAAAATCTTAAGTTGTTCACATCAACTTTCATAAATTTAAATCCATCCTTGGCTAATATATCTATTTCACTTCCTGGTCTATCTCTCATCTCGTTTAGGATTACTCCTAAATCATTGGAAGCGTTGTGTGAAAATGTGTATAGGAACTTGTATGAATTTACACACTGCAAATTACATCTATCACAGTAAGCTGCTTGATAATTGTGGAATCTTACTGTGTGGTCGTGATGACGGACTTTGATTACATCTTCTCCGTTAAAAGGTTCATCACAGAGTTCACAGGCTGTTTTTGTCTCAAATAGTGCCTGCTGTTGCTGAGACATGTGAAGTTCATAGGATACTAACCCCTTCTTGATTCGTGCCCATGACGCTTCTAGCGTGGTTATAAAGTGATTGGCCGCATCTTTACCCAAATAAGTATCTTTCTCAACAATATTCTTCTGTCTGTCAATGATAATGTATGCATACGCCACTGCGTTGTGTCGTGTTTCTATCATTCCCGTAGGGTTCGAGCGGTCTAGCATGCACTCAAAGTCATAAAAGCACATGTGACTAGGACCATAACCCCGTCCATAGTTACGGAAAGTAATCTTCCTCTCTGGTGGGTAGAATTTGAGAGTCTGATGTACTTTGCATGTACTTTCATGACTCTGCATGCTATCTGCTGGGAGTGATATCAAACAACAATGACAGAAGCTGTGTTGCCTTGGGATGCGATCACCATGATCTCGTATATTACGTACATATTGGTTAAAATCCTTAATTAATACTAAATGTTGAGCTTCCAACATCAGCAATGGTATGACATCAGTATATCCTCCTCTCCCCTTCCTAGCTAGTGTAATGTAGTGTCGTTGTCGTCTAGCATTTTCATCTCTTTCTAGTGAATAGATGAATATACTGACTTTATTCATTTTCTCTACCATGAGAATATCCTCAAACGTCACTGCAGAATTGACATCAGCTGGCCATTTCATGTGTCTGAGACACTAACTAGCATTCACAGATCTAGCGCGAATATTATCTAGATGCATTCCCTTAGCTAAACATTTATAAGCTGCAACACACTGCATAAGGCAAATATCTGCCTCTCCCTCTGGATTGAAAACCAACTGCTTTCCACCCAAACCTTCAGGATAGTCTTCATGCGAGCCTAATCTTATCGGATGTTCTATCTGTCCACAGTTAATGTAAAACCCGGTGAGCCGCTCAACCAAGACATTGGACCCTTCCTTCGCTTCCAGATACTGGGATATTTTCTCTGTCAATTCATCAGCCCAAAAATCAATAAGAGTTTCTACTTCCTCTAGAGTAATTCTTTGCCCCTCTCCTCGTATGGGAAAGCCGTCGTTATTTATAGGATCCAATTGATTGTCCTCCCCGTCTTGTTGTACATTTAAATTTCGCACAATTAGAGTGATGTCTGGGTAAATTAGGAGGAATGGGTGTTGTGGGGAGAAGAGAGATCGAACCTCATTAACGAAAAAATCCCTGTATGTTCTCAGATATACTCCTGGGGAGGTGTTAACATGTTCTGGTATGGAGAATGAAAGCCGGACATAGGTGCCGTTATAGTTATCAATTCGATCCAGCAGCTGAGGTTGAATTTCTAGGGCAGGTGGAGGAGAGGGCGAGAGAGGGGGTGAAGGGATGGGGCTGGGAGGGGTGGGGGGTGGTGATAACCCTCCCCCTCCGAGATGAATGGGTGAGACCGCTGGCTCAGCTACTACGCCAGACGGTGCTAACAAGTCAGAATTGACAGACGCTGGCGGGTCAAGGTCACGGTCTGCTGAGCTGTCGTCTGAGTCACTGTCTGAGATGAAAATGGTACGATTCTCACCACTGTTGCTGCTGCTGTTGCTGCTGATGCCGCTGCTGATGCTGCTGCTGTTGCTGTCATAGCTGTCGCTGATTGATTGGGGTATGGGGCTGGGGGAGGAACGGGGGGTTGAGTGAGGGTGTGAACGAGTCCTCCTCCCCTCCCTGTGAGAGCCGGAAGTGGCTACTGCCCGCCCTGCTGTGTCACTCTCACTGCTACTGCTGCTGCAGCTGTCGCTGGATGCCAAATCTATGCACAGCGGTGTGTCGTCTGTAAAAAAAAAAAAGAAAACATATTATCTCTAGAAAGAATGAAGCATATATATATATATATATATATATATATATATATATATATATATATATATATTATGAGGCTAGGGAACAGACTAGGGGGATTAATATGTTTAGGAAATAGACTGAAATCAGACAGTAATAATAACTTACTTATGCCCTGGTGAAGGGGTTGAGCAGGTGAGTGGGTATGAATTCGTAACATCGTGTTAACAGGGGGCGATACGGTCTCGTAGCCCTCCATCTGGCGGCGTGGCTGACCTTGATGAATGGGTGGGGGTTGGCCGCGAGTGAGATGTGCTCTCCTTAGCTCCGTGTGTGAGGAATGGGGTATAGGCTCGATGACGTCAACCTGTTCACTCCGTCGATTGAGGTATGGATTGTAACCTGAAATGGAACAAAATGATATTCAGCACGGGTGAATGGGGAAAAATATGTTTATTATGCATGTGTTCGCTTGCAAGTGGATGAAATACAGATACGAGAAGTGTATTTTATATGCTACCTACGTTTATGTGAAGTTTCATTCCGACGATGACCTCCTCGCGGGGCGGGTGAGCAATAAGGACACTTCACGGTTTTGTAAACTGAAATTGGAAAGAACATATTTAACTGTGTGGAATGTAATAGCCCGAATGAGTTATTATTCTCACACTATTGTAGTTTACACGCGATATTTCACCTGTGGATGGCATAAAATGAACTGTGGAATAATAAATATGAATATCACTCACGGTTATCACAGAAAATCTGCTGATATCGCTTGCATTTGATGTCGTAATGTCCTAGGGGCGGTTTTTCACAGCTAGCGCATTGCAGTCGACACAGTTGATTCGGTGATGGAATATAAAACACTCCGCATTTCATGCATGCTGTAGAGCTTCGCCTTTCCATGACATGGAGCTGTATGACGCGTGTGTAGAGGATGAAGTCTCGCAGGGAACTGGCGGGGCGTTTGTGTGTGAGGGGAGTGAAACGACCTGGGTCAAATGAGAAGTGATTGATGGGTGACAGGTGAGGGTCTGTCTGTCTGTCGGCAGGAGTAAGTACCTCGCGCCTCCTTACCGAAATCCACAGTGTATGGGAAGTCGTCGTGGGACGAACATCTCCACTCTGAAGACAAATGACCCAAGGGAATGGCCAACTTCTGCAGGAGAGTGCTCTCTCACCCCTCAACACTTGCGACTTCCTGTAGGGAAGCTAATGGTTTGTCTAACCACATAATGGCCCAGAGCACTCTCTCCAGACGAAGGGGAAGCTCCATCCAACCCACACCCAAAACAACATAACAGACTGTGTTGCCTTCTCCTCACATCTACACACTAACTCACGATTAAGGCTACGCAAAAACACACATACATATTCTTTTACTCATTCCTCACTCTTCCTTCTATTTTCTTACTCTATCACTTACTATACCACGTACTCTCACACTACTCCCATCTTTCCTGACTAGACACGCGCGCGGGGTGGGGGGCCGCACCAGCTCGCCCGCCACTCAAGTCCGCCACGCGCCAAACATCCGGGAAATTCCCTTACACCCTGTGACTAGACACCCGCGCTGCGACGACGACCTCGCGCACCACCTGGCACTCATCAACTTACTCTTTTTCATGACCACTTACCATAACACGCTCACACGCATCCGAAACACGCCAAAAATTCCCCGAAAATCCCCCAAAAACCTGTGCGACTACACACCTGCGCACCAGCTGTCGGATGGCACTCCAGGGAGTGCCACCTGACAGCTGGTGCGCGCGGTCGTAGTCGCACTTTACACTACTGCGAGGGAGATTGAGTAGACACGCATACATTTCAATGATATTTATTTGGACAGCAAAACGCCAGATTTTCCGCGTAACGTTACATTGACTGTGTTAAAGAATTGAAAAACAGCTACACATTACTAATTATTATTGGTGTTGGATGCAGAGGGTATGGGGGATTGTCTAGACATACTATTTATTTGGGCAGCAGAAAGTTTATTTTCACGCATTATGTTACATTGACTGTTACAAGAAATAAAAAAAAAGTCACACAGTAATAGAAAGGTGTTTGCATGTTGCTCCCGTTATGTTACGAGATGTAAAACACACAGTAGCAATGATTTGAATCACGAAGCTTGAGTTCAAGGTCTTATTCTCTTTGCTTAATGTTTCCATTTTAGTTGATGCCGGCCTTAGAGCGAGCAAGTCTTGAAATCTGAGATAATGAACAAGCGAATTTAAAAAATATATATATATAATAATAATAACAAAACTAAGATTTTAGCCTGATACAGTCTTCAGTTCCCTGAACTCTGTGATAATGAACAAGCGAATTTTAATTATATATATATATATATATATATATATATATATATATATATATATATATATATATATATATATATATATATATATATAGTAATAATAACACGACTAAGATTTTAGTGTGATACATTCTTCAGTTCACTAACTCATGTTTGACAAAAAAAAAGTTACACGAAAGGCATGTAGGTTGGTAATAGGCGACCACTCAATACAAGGTTGATGTTATCAGAATTTAATTTAATTTTCGATGTGATAGCATATTAGAGTCTTCAGTCCACTGTTGCTGTTTGACTGTCTGGCTGACTGCCTTTACTGAGTGATGGTGGAAGCTATTTCATCATTTCGGTTTGAGAAATTTAAACTAAAAAGTTGTCCTATCCCCATAGCATATTAGAGTTTTCAGTCCACTGTTGCTGTTTGACTGACTGACTGACTGTCTGCCTTTGCTGAGTTACTGAGTGATGGTAGAACCTATTTCATCAAGTCAGTCTGAGAAATTTCAACTAAAAGTTGTCCTATCCCCATAGCATATTAGAGTCTTCAGTCCACTGTCATAATTGTTGTTTGCCTGACTGACTGACCGACTGACTGCCTTACTGAGTTACTGAGTGATGGTAGAAGATATTTCATCATGTCGGAAAAAACTTAAGACTGGTAGACACCTTTTAAGATGTAAAATGTTTCCCTCATTCAGTAAAACGCTTACTTACTGACTTTGAGTTTACTGAGTGATGCTGCCACTGATTTGATTTGATAGAAAGAAAAAAAAATTAAGACTGGTAGTCACCTTTTTAGATGTAAAATGCTTTCCCCAGTCAGTAAACGCTTACGTACTGACTGACTGAGTTTACTGAGTGATGCTGGCCCTTATTTGATATGATTGAAAAAAATTGAAGACTTGTAGTCCCCTTTTAATCTGTAAAAATTATTTCTCTCATTCAGTAAACGCTTACTTACTGACTTTGACTGAGTTTACTGAGTGATGCTAACTGATTTACTGATGTGATGCTAAACAGACTTGAGTGCCAGGTGTAGGGGGAAGGGGGGTGGTGGGGGAGCTGCTGGGTATGGTGTGTGGTATCGAGTCATTTAGTCCAGAGTTGTGTCAAACTCCCAGGAGGTGACCCCACCTCCGAAGGCTCCCTTCCCTGGACCAACTATATATATAATGGGTTTACGCCTCTAACTACTTATTGACTGCTGAAAGACATACAATTCCACAGGCTGATACGTGCCCATATGAAAACGGCAATATATATATATATATATATATATATATATATATATATATATATATATATATATATATATATATATATATATATATATATATATTTATTGTGACGGGAAAGTGTTGGAGTGTAGATGTTCGGCAGTCCTCCAAATGCAGGTGTCAATGCCTGTCACATTTACAAAAAAAAAAAAAACGATAGACTGTTTGCCTGTTGTCTGTGGTAAGTGAGAGGGAGGAACACGTAAAACACAAAGAATGAACAATGAAACTTTAATATAATTTAAACAAAAATAAAAATAAAGACAAGTCTTTGAAGTTTACTCTACAATAATATAAATATACAGTGAAAAATAATCAAGTGCTGTGATTATTGGCTATGGCTGAGACTTCCCTTAGAATTCAGAGCCAGAGAGCTTAGTATGCCAGAGAGAGATGTCAACTCTTAGAGCACAAAGAATATTCTGAAGTTGATTGCTGGTTCAAGCTCAGACATCGATTCAGGTAGATGGCGCTGAGGTGCAGTGTGCAGGTGTGCAGTCGGCGAATCACCAATCAGGAGCAGGCTGGCTGGGATGGGTAGTTGGCTGGTTGATGACAAGCCAGCATGGAGTGTGGAGTTGGGGGTTTGGGGTTCGTTTTGCCTCCTGGTCAAAACGTTTTGTGCTACTGGTGGACGTATCTTGAATGTAGCATCTAATACTTGTAGAATAAACGTAACTTTAGGTAGGGAAGAGCAGGCTCAATCTCTCTTGAAAGAGTTTATCGTCACAACTCTCCCCCGAAGCCTGCGGTTCCGGGTGAAGTTACATCTACGGGTGGTAGAATGGTAGGTGGAGCTGCCTCTACCTCATAGACTCTGGAGAGGGCGTCTGCTATGATGTTGTTAGAACCCTTGATGTAGAAGATCTCCAAGTAGAAATTCTGCAGATATAAAGCCCATCGTAGAAGCCGTTGATTGTTGAATTGGGATTGCTGCAGGAAGCGTAGGGGATTGTGGTCCGAGTAGATGGTGGTTGACCGAGCACCTCGCAGGTATGATTCAAAGTGCTGCAAGTTCAGGACGATGGAGAGTAGTTCCTTTTCGATAGTGCTGTAGTTCTTCTGGTGTGGTTTTAACTTGTAGCTGTAGTAGCTAACAGGTAGAATCTCCTCGCCTCGTTGTTGCATCAGGACGCCCCCGATGCCGATACCACTGGCGTCGACATGGAGGATGAAAGGCTTCGTGATATCTGGCGAGGCGAGAATAGGATTAGAACAGAGCAGGAATTTAAGTTGTTCAAAAGCAATGGTTTGCTGAATGGTCCAATTATACCGTTGCTTGGGGCTGGTTAAAGTGATCAATGGTGTCGCCACCGTAATAAAATTCTTCACAAACCTACGGTAGTAGGAGGCAAGACCAAGGAAGCGCAGGAGCTGCTTCCTGGTGGCAGGCTGTGGGTAATGCTGGATGGCTTGGGTATGTATGTTTAACGGAGCTAGGCTGCCACTTCCTATCTCATGACCAAGATAACGCACTTTACCTTTAGCAAAGGTGGACTTGCCCAAGTTGATGGTGAGACCGGCTGTCAGGAGCTTGGCAAACAATCGTTGCAGCTGGAGCAGATGTTCGCTCCAGGTGATGGTTGCCACAACGATATTATCCAAATAGGCGTAGGTGTTATCTAAGCCTTGGATGATGCGGTTGACATCTCGCTGGAAGGTGGCCGGGGCATTACATAGTCCAAATGGAAGACGTTCGTATCTGTAAAAGCCAAAAGGAGTGGTAAAGGCAGATATTTTCTTAGCTCGCTCAGTCAAACATACTTGGTAGTATCCTATTAGTAAGTCCAGCTTCGATAGATACCGCGCATCACCAATGGCATCAAGGATGTCATCTATTCTAGGTAAGGGGTACGCATCCTTGACAGTCACAAGATTCAATTTCCGATAATCGGTACATAACCTCACTTTACCATGCGGTTTCGGCACCAAGATGCAGGGTGAGGCCGAAGGCGACTCACAAGGGGTGGCCAGCCCATGATCCAGGAGGTACTGTACCTCAGCACGCATGACTTCCATTTTACTCGGGCTGATTCGGTAGAAAGGTTGACGAATCGGCCGGGTGTCAGGCAGTAGTTGGATGTCGTGCTGAACCACATTACACTCTTGTGGATCATCGCTGAACAACTTCTGGTGTTCCTTGAAGATTCTGAAGAGAGGTGCACTATTACTGTCCTGCAAATAGGTATGAAGATTAGTAAGGAATTCCGAGTTGGAAAGCACCGACTAAGCAAAGTGTTAGTGCTTTCGGGAGAAGCAAGGAAGGTTTCACAGTGGAGGTATGGACCTTTAAATGTGGAGACTGATACCAACACACTCGGGGGGGGGGGGGGGGGAGTACCTTGATACTGCTTCAGGAGGTTGACGTGGCACAACTGGGTCTTCTGCCGCCTATCTGGAGTCTCAAGAACGTAGTTGTGGTTGTTCCTGCACTCCTTAATGTGGTAGGGTCCTGAAAACTTGTTTTGCAAAGGAGAACCTGGGATAGGAAAATATGTCAACAAGAAGTCTCCTGGTTTAAATTTCCTTAATTTGCTGCTTTGGTCAAAATGAGTCTTCATCCTCTCCTGTGCTTTCAATAGATTGTCATTAGCAAATTTACGTACTCTCTCTAGAATGTGTTTTAAGTTTTGAAGAAACTGGGGCACATTCTGAGGGTCACTGAAGGTGGCATTACGTAGAGAGTCCTTGAAAGCTTTGAGAGGAGTACGGCACTTACGTCCGTAGAGCATCTCATAAGGAGATACTCCTAGAGACTCATTGGCGAGACTTCTGAAAATGCACATAATGAGATCAAGTTGTTTATCCCAGTCCTTCAGGGTGTCATTGCAGAATTTCTTTAGGAGTGCTTTAATAGTCTGATGACTACGTTCAAGAGAACCCTGTGAAGCAGGATGATAGGGGCTGGACAATACCTGTGTGATGTTGAACTCTTCCAGTGTTTTCTTGGAAAGATCACTGGTGAAGTTAGTGCCACAGTCACTTTGAACCTCTCTTGGAAATCCATACTGGGTGAAGATCTTCAATAGTTGTTTCACCACAGTAGCAGCCGTAATGTTCTTTACTGAACCTGCTATGGGGAATCTGGTGGTAGGACACATGATAGTTAATATATATGCGTTGCCAGAACTGGTCCGGGGTAAAGGACCAACACAGTCTATGATGAGCCTGTGGAAAGGTTCCGCAGGCACCTGGATGGGATTTAATGGAGCCTGGGGAATAGAGATGTTAGGTTTACCTGCCATCTGACATGTATGACACTGTTGCACGTACTTTTTGACGTCTTTTACCATACCTGGCCAGTAGTAGTCTTGTCTGATTCCGTGGTAGGTTTTGTTAAAACCATAGTGTGAAAGAGCTCCGTGGGCCAGGTGTAGAATATCGGGCCGTAGGCTAATGGGAATCACTAGTTGTTCACATTGGCCCAATCGTAATCCTCTTTCAGCTTGCTGGGTCTGTATCTGCGGTAGAGCAACTCATTCTCTAGGAAGAACCCAGGGATACTGTCAGGTTGAGTCTCATCCTGGAAGAATAATGGTGTTAATGATTGATCTTCCCTCTGTAACTTACGGAACTCCAAACTGGTAAGATTTGGAGGTAGATTCTGAGGGTCTTGAGGGACAGCGGTAGCAGTAGAGTCAGCTGGTTGCGGGCATGCAGCTTGTGCACGGGTGGTCACCAAAACCGGAGGAGAAGCTTCATCACTTTCTTGGACCTCTGCTGGAACATATTCAAAGATGGGATTATCCATTACAGAGGTACACACCAGGGGTTTGTCCGTGATGATCAGGTTGGACGGTTGCAGATCTTCTGCCAAGTCGTTGCCCAGGAGAAGTTGCACTCCAGGCATGGGAAAAGGCTTTTCCCTGATGGCGACTTGGACTTCTCTGGTCACGAAGGGACAATCCAGGTGGACTCTGGCGAGTGGATAAGGAGTGGTAGCAGTGAGGTCAGTGATAAGGACGGTTTCCCCGGTGTAGGTGATGTTAGGCACAGCTGATTTCAATATTATTGACTGAAGAGCCGCTGTGTCCCTCAAGATCTTCAATTTGAAATGTCCCTTCGAATCTGTACCGTTGGTAGAGACAGTTCCAGGATACAGGTGTTTACTGAAGAGAGAAAGATCATTAACATGAACACCAACATTCATCACAGGCTTACCGGACTTAGGAGGAGTCTGTTTGGGTTTAGTAGATTCATTGCTTTTGTATTGAGCCTTCCCACATCTATCTATGGTATGTCCATAGAGTTTGCAAAACTTACAATACAATTGTGAGCTCGCTTGATCTGTATTCACTTTATCGTAACTGTACCAAGACATCTTACTGGAAGGTGGTTCTGGTGTCAGCCGGTGGATGAGGCTGTAGGTGTCAGCCGACTTTGCACATTTGATGTAGTCGGTTTCTTCTTTATCTGCTAGATATAAACGGACGGAAGGGGGAACACGTCTGAAGAATTTCTCAACTTGCATGAGGTTGACGATGTAAGAGTTTTATTATGAGAATTTGTGGAATAAATTGAAATTGGTATAAGGAATTTTAGCTCTGAAAATTTCTAAGAATTTTCTTTATTCTTTTACCTTCATTCCTGTCGTGATATTCAACTAGGTCGCCTGAAGAAGGACTTGCTTAGCTAACACACCAGTGTAGTAGTAAACAGCTCATTCCTCACTTTGGGACCATGTATGAACAATTGACTTAGCGCGAGCAAACGCAGAGACCCCAATGAAAATTGAAATCCCCCTCACTAGGCCGCTGACCTTCGCCAATCGCCGAAGCGAATCTAACGAGTAGGTCAAGGGCTCTTACAACAATAATTTATTGTTGTGTGGTGCCGTATATTTGATCCAAAGCTCAGAAAATTAGTCTCAATTTTATTAGTCGAGTGTGAAGAACATTTGCATAACAATATTAATGTGTGGGGGTGTAACGAAAAGACAGTGTTAACCATAACAACTTAGTTTATTCAATAAAGTACTAACTACTACAACAAAACAAAAAGAAATGTCAATGACGTTACTCGAAATCCTTCCTGTGACACTATCAATGACAGCTAGACACCAGCCCCTCGGACTGCATAATGAACTAACTCGAACATAAGCGTGACCACAGAGGAATCAACAAGAAACAAGAACTAACAGATCTATAATCACAATTACAACAAATGACACAGTAGGTTCTGAAATACGTCTCCAGTAACCTCCTAACTGTTCTACGCCTCAGTGCAGTTTACACCTGCAACAGCGGTTGCAATGCAATCAAATCAGTAGTCTTTCAATGACAACAATAACTAATGGGTTCACTGGCAACTCCAGCAACCCTTCCTCAAATTAATCCTTACGTTAACACTCCGTCCCACGGACGATCAACAATCAATACCAATTGATTTACGTTAATAACACAATAACATTTACGTTAATAACAAGGTAACATTTACGTTAAATTAACAACTCTTACAACCGTCACTAGTAACGCGGAAATTACACAACACTCTACCCGTCGAGCATTCAGTGAGAAAATCCCATTAATCCCTGTACTTCCAGACAGCTGATTAATCTCTTAACTAGTTACGTTAATTTACGTTAATCGGTTACTAATCACTCTGCGATGGTAAACTCTGATTTACAATGTCCAAAGTGCTAAGAGAACGGTAATCAATCGTGATTACCTTTAGAGTAATTAATTACTATCCTCAAGATCAATAATTAATCAATTAAAATACGCAACCTTTCACACTAGCTCAGCAATTTACATTAAGGTATGAATTCCGTCTGAGCCTTCCATACTCAGACCAATTCAGGTGGCTAATAACAGTAATTAGCACCACGTTTACGTTATTCTAAAATGACGTTACTCCTCTCACGAGTCAATCAAGTGCCGGTACTTCCGGGCAGATAACGACGTTACGTTAATGGAACAATGTAGCCTTCGTGTGAGTCGATCAAACAAGGATCGAGATTAATTACTTTGACTTCCTAAAACACGTCAATTACCCGGCCCCCTGACCGTTAATTACGACAGACAATACTCTAATTCTTATCTGGCTGATAGCTAGGCTCCTCGAGACTACCGTAGCTGCTTGCAGGAAAGTAAATTAACCCAAACGCATTCTACGTTACTCAAATTGTCAAAGAACAAATTCGCTTATAGCAATGGGCGTTCCCTTGGTTACGTTATATTAATTGCCTCGCAATCATCTCACTGAATACTGGACTTCGATGTCCTACCAGATAACCAGGAGAATATATGTGTACCCAAGTACTCGTCTACAGCCGAGTTCACCCACGACAATGACAAATCACACTAACAAATCACAGTGATTTACGTTACAATCCGGTTGCAATGACAATACTGCAGAACCTAGTAAAATAACATACAGTACACAATGGCTTTACTGAGCTGCAATCACATGCGGTGATGCTCAACACTAGCAACAATCACCATCAAATAACAACCCCTCTGCAATAACACACATGGCAAGTACTCTAATTTCCAAGTATTAGAATACTGCACACACTTACTTACTTACTGTTGCAAATGACCCCAGTGCTCTCTATAACCCTAGAACATAGGTCAACATATTGCAATCACCACACAGTAAATAACACAATAACACTGGGCACCGTGACACTACAATTATAAATATATATATATATATATATATATATATATATATATATATATATATATATATATATATATATATATATATATATATATATATATATATATATATATATATATATATATAATTATATATAATTACTGCTGACACATGTAGCCTACAGCTATCAAACATTATTGGGAACACTAAGGAGATCTCGCACTCCTTAAATCACATGGGTGAGTGATTTATCGATCACGCATGCCGATAAACACTCTCGAGAGTTACGTTACTCGACAGAGCGATGGCGGTCTCTCCCGACAGCCTCATCACTCACCAAATTCTACCAAAATTACGTTAATACTGCAACCACAATACATATATATATATATATATATATATATATATATATATATATATATATATATATATATATATATATATATATATATATATATAAATCACACTTGTCACGGTCCTGGGAACAATAAAAGAAATTAAGACCTCACTGTGGTACACTCCACAATAATCATTTCCAGGAATCACTGACGTTACACACATACCTGAGTGCTCAGTGTTGGAATTCCACACCTGCAAGACTACACATGGAAATGATATCACTCCATCCCACGGACGATCAAAAATGATTTAATTACCACAATGGAATAATATAATTATTACATGGACATCCTCACAGTCCTTAGCTAATCTATGTATACTCTGTTCTCGTGTGTACCCACACATACACACACACTGTACGTCTGTGTACACAAGACGTAAGTCCCTCTGGACTGACAAGATGACAATAAAGGGTGATTATCTCCTCGTCCACACTTCACTTCACCTCACACGTGCTGCGTGACGATGTGACAGAACACTTGACCTCGAATTCAAGCTTTTAGAGACTAACTGATCACCAGAAATACACACATAGGTACTTATTCATTCATACTGCCGGCTTACACACCATTCCCATACATCAGGCACCCCACTACGGGTGGCTGGCTCGATCACGGCAGTGGTAGCTGGCGTAGGCGGCTGTAGTACCTCACGTGGTATTTTACGTACAATTGGCGCGCACTCAAACCCAACCAACTCACGACACGGCTCGGTTCGCACCCTCGACCCACCGGTGAAGTGAGGCGTTCGTGCCCAGGTGACGCGCACAACGATAGCGTCTTACATAAACATGGGAAATCTGCCTTAAACACTGACACGAATTTCCCCTTTCCCATCAACTGCTACAGAGCACTAGCAAGTCTAATCATCACTGGTATGGGATCTACGAGTCTGTTACTGCTCGTATGCACATTACCCCACGATCCCAGATCACAAGATCTTCTCTACCCACTCACTGTTCACAATGTCTTTTCCCCCCTTCGAGCGACGACTTCGGCCGGATTCTGTGACGACCCAGTCGTAGATGAAGCAGGAGGTGAAGCAGTTGAGTAGTCAAGCCACCACGACGCCCTATACTCAATTTGGCAGAATTGAGTACAGAGAGCGTCTTGACAGAGTGGCAGCTTATGTTCAGAATGACGCTTACACCGACGATTCCCGCGTCCTCCTCGAAATAACCAATGAGAGGAAGGCATACAGCGGCCTACCCCTCTCAACCAATCAGCGACGGTGTAGCATAGCCCCTAGGGCAACTCCAAGATGGCCGACCAACATGGCGGCTCAAGATGTTTACTAAGATGGCGGCTGTTTCCATGATGGCGACTCAAGTGGCCAGCGAGCGCGGGAGGCCCACAGCTCACCCCACGCCTGCGGCCTAGCTGTTCCCACGCAAAGTTGAGTCTCGCTCAAGCCATACAATGAGATGATGCTATCGGCTCTAGCACTGTCCACAGACATGCTACCCCGGCCAGGGTAACATTTCTGGACTGCTGATGACTGGGGCTCTCACATGAGCCCAAACACTATATGTTTCGGTTACCAAACTTAAGTCCACCCACTTAACAAGTGCACTTAACAAGTGTACTGGATCCCACAGGCATAAGAGCACTATTGTTAGTGAGCTGGTGAACCATCTCCTCACACTGACCACAACTCCCCCTCTGCGACTCACTGCACATTTTATATGTAAAACATACTAAATGCTTGTTACGAACCCGGATCCAGCGTCCGAGCACGGAGCAGTAACGACAGCGCCATCTGTGGGTCAGCTCCCGAAACCCCCGCCAAACGGACGACGACACCTAGTGAGGACGGCAAATACCGGCCACAAGGGACAGTTTCCAGTCCTGTTCAGCGCTCCACACAGCCGCTGCTGACCTCTGGTGAGGTGGTGCTCAGACACCAGCGCCATCTATGGAGTGGATAGGTGGGCGTTTGTGTCTGAGCCTGTAAGTGAGGTGCCTTTGTGTGTCCCAGTTATTGATGACGTGTCTGTTTACAGAGTCGACCTGGGACTGCTGTGATGGAAGTCGAGTCAGTCTACCCGAGGCAGCCGTCTCCATACCTTGTACTTTGCTGCAGCAGTTGTGAAGTCGTTCCCCCGGAATAACACTGTGGTGTGTTACCCTGCCAGTGGAGTGGCAGTAAAAGGATTACCCGGGACCGACTGTTGGAGACGATCATCCAATGAGGACAGGAGAGTGATTTGTGGTGTCACACGAGGCTCCTGTCTAGGGCGTTCCCCTTATATCGTTCGTGGAGTGGCCTGACCAGCGTTGTGGGTCCGGAACCTGTCAGCAGAGCCCCTGCTGGATTTGTGGTTGACGGCCTCCACGGCGGTGCCCCCAGTGGACCTGTGTTTTGGCTGACCTGTGGCCAGGGTAGACTCAGCTTCCTAGAGGATTCGTTGTGAGGCCACGAAGAAGCACCGAGGATTCAGCACCAAGAGAGTTGAACCAGAGTCTTCAGCAGAAGACTACAGTGTATTTCCCCTGTAAAATAAGTGTTTATACCCCTCCCCCTTGTGCACTCTTATATCTTATTTATTTATTTGGTGATGGTGAATTATAATCTTAAGTTCTTAACTTTCTTTCCCTTCCCCCTTTAAGTTACTTGCGTCACGGATCACATCCCTTGATAGCCACTACTGGCTTGGGAACGGATATATATCTTCCTCTAACAACATCAGAGTAAGAACCCCGTTGCGTCCCGAGAGGGCGTAACAATGCTGTATCTACTCTGACAGAGTAGTTACAGCTGCCTTTAGTCTCAATGGAATGGTCTGGGGCTTGGCTGTCCCTAGACACCAAACAAACGATGTTTCGTGAAAAAATTACCACAAATAGGTCCTGTGCACTCCTGATGTACCTCATGTCCTAGTGTGTGCATTCCACTACACAAGTCCAGAATTTTACCATCATTTACCATATTTTTGTAACATTTAGTAGAACTTTATATTGTGAATATTTATTTGAATGTGAATATGAAAATGTATATTAGTGTTTCATATACATTTCTAACCAACTTCAAGTTCAAGTATGTTTATTGAGACAAGAAAGAAAGAAATCTCAAAGGGATAGAGTAGCTTAGGCTATTCTACCCCCTACATTTCTAATCTATGCTTGAAATGTAAATCTCTCAAACAAATTTAATTATCGGAGTTCACTGTAGAGTTTTCATCTAACTGGTAATATTATAAAGAGGCAAATTAAACACATTGTGTTCTAGAGAATAATGAAACGAAAATATAATTAATAATCACACTATAAACTTATCATATTGTTCCAGTTGCTTATCCTTTTTTTCTATCGAGACAAGGTGGATAGCTTCCAAGTCCACCCGACCAGTCAATGATCGGGTTGACATAACACTTGTGTCTCAACATGACTTGAGGAGTCCGGTATTGACCACAGTCGGCCACAGACAGTTGTTAGAGTGCTGCAACCTTCATACTCATTTACAGGGCCCAGGTCTCTGCGCGGGTGCGTTGACCCGTTCTTTGGATTGACTGTTAAAGTTTTCGTGATGGCCAGTATGGGAGAGATGCGTCCGACTCTGTCAGAGATCCTAGAATTCGCAAATGCTGTAGATATGTGACGATGAGCAGTGAAAGTTCAGGAATTTTAAATATCAATTGACGACCTTGGCATCCAGAAGCTCGGTGATGGGGTAATTGATTTTGAAATTCGTGGATGAATCGTCGTTTATGAGGTTTATGGACAGAACTGAGGGTTGTGATTATTAGTTAAGGGGCGATTGTGGCTCGGTGAAGGTCGACGACCTCGGGATAGGACACAACCTATGAAGTTGTGTGTGATGCACTATTTTAAATACCTGACTGTTTGTACCCCCTCCTCCTCCACTGCTCTACCCCCTCCTCCTACACACCTCTACCCCACTCCTCCTCCACACCTCTACCCCACTCCTCCTCCACACCTCTACCCCCCTGCTCCTCCACACCTCTACCCCCTCCTCCTCCACACCTCTACCCCCCTCCTCCTCCACACCTCTACCCCCTCCACCTCCACACCTCTACCCACTCCTCCTCCACACCTCTACCCCCTCCTCCTCCACTGCTCTACCCCTCCTCCTCCACACCTCTACCCCCTCCTCCTCCTCCTCTCTTCGGAGGGCGCTCTCCAGCTATGGAAATGTGATTGGTGTTCTTCTGCAACACTTGACACCTGGACCTGCCATTGGAGTTTTTTCCATGAGCTGGACTGCGGCAATGAGCATTGTGAAGAGGATCCCCTCGCTGCTGAAAGTGGCACGAAGCACAGTAAAAGTTTCAACAAGAACAGAAGCATACTTGTTTTAGTGCAGGCTGTCTGGGCAAGTGGAGGCTATATGTCAGGATGATCCTGAGGTCCAGGCAAATGTGTTCCGCCGAAGTAGATATCCCGCCGATGATGGGACCCGTGCACAGTGGAGGTAGTGAGACGGTTGGTCTCACTACCATCGGTACCTCGGTACCATCGTGTGTTGTCCTTGTTGATGGTGATTGTGCTGATAAGGCTTTTATGCATGCTTCGTCATCTGTCACTAGTTGTGTGGCGAATGATTGGGGTCGATCGTCAGATAAGATTTCTGGGGAGATGGTTGGCAGTGGTGGTGGTAGTTGGGTTGACGCTTCCAGGATGGTAATTTTTTTTATTGCGATTCGGTACTGCATCGCAATGGTAGGAAGATGAGTGTGGAGGCGTTGGTGAAAACCCTAAAGGACGTGTGTAGTTGATGGTTCGAGTGGTAAAGTTGGACATCTGTGTGTACAAAAAAGTGTTTCATGAGATTGATGTAGATCATGAGGTGGGGAGGTGTGTGCTGTCTCATGGTCATTGGAACGTAGTTTATACAGGGAAGTATTTCTAACAGTCGATGAAGGGTATGTTTACATGGATGTCTTTGGTTTGTGGTAATGGAATTTCTGATGTGTTTGGTTTGGAGGAGGGTATAGTGTCCGGGATTACGGATAAGTAAACTGTAGTGGATGGCAGAGAACATGGTATTGACTTGGGTGGTGAGTTCAGTGGTTTGTTGATTAGCTTTGTTGTTGGATTTTATAGTGGCCTTTTTCTGTGCCTCTAAGAATGTGTATAGATTTCTTGACATCGAAAAAAGGCGACTTCAAATAATCTTAACTGGATGAGTTTTTTGGCGTTTTCATCTTCTTGCTTTGTTAATTCAACAACACAGGGTTAAAAATGTGGAGCAGATGAAGTTGTTGGCTCAGTTCTTTCAGGGTTTTTTCAGTCGTTGTCATTCCTTAGAATGTCGTTGTTGATTAGGGTGTTGCAAGTTGAGAGGAATGAGGATGGGTATATGTTATTGATATAGCATCGGTTTATGGTAATTTTGAGATTTTTCTCTACGCCTACCTCCCTTAGGAGGTGAACTACAAGTTTAAAGTCTGCTCACGGCAGTTAAGCATGAGTCCAGTTGAAAAAAGGAAAAGCGGGAGCAAACCGCCAGGCCTCCACCACTAGGGGTGAAAACCTGTCCACAACAGGCCGCTGGCTCCTCCTAGTTAAACAGGACGTTAAAACTAATAAAGGGTAACCGACGGGTTCTCACAATCAAATATTTATATTTGATGTGGCGCTATGAATTGGAATTCGAATTCCAAAGAACAGCCGTCATATCAAAATCACATCAACATTTAATAATATGCAGAAATATGGTGGAATAATATGGTTGACATCAAAGACCGTTTTCTACAACATAACAATTTATTAATAACAAGAGACTAACCACTACATTACCGAGTTTACGTTACGTTAATGTCCATCCAGTGGCACGATACCAAACAGCTAAATAGCAACCCTTGCTGTGAGGCTGCATACTGAACTAACCTGAACACAGGTGTGCCCACTGATAACGCAATATTGCAAAACAAAGAAAAATATCACAGACTAAGTTACACCACAGCGAATGGTTACGTTATTGTACAACAAGTGGCATTTGCAACACAGCTAATCAACAGCCCCTCGAGAAGTGACAGCAGGCTCTATCTTGCTGACACTTCGGGCTGACAACATGAACTAACTGAACAAATGAAGGATATCCACTGAAGACAAAGACACAAGCATTCAATCAATAGTGTCTCGGTTTCCCTGACAGCTACTATAATCACAAACTTAGGGATCCTCCCACCCCTCAGGAGAGACCCACGTAACTAGGCAGGAGTCCAACAGTGACTCCCCCTGTCACAACCCAGTGTGAACACTCTTTGCAACTCCCTACAAGAAGTTGCACTGTTGTAAACAGTAACAAAGACAGGCAAGGCGGGATTCTGGGACACAGCTCCACAGATCCCTAGATGACTCTACTCTCGTCACCAGACGACAACCAAAAGAAATTGCCTTAAGTGATTAATTACGTTAATTGACTGATCGCAGCAGTCAGCAACAAAGTACTACGGTAATCACAAACAATTGTCTCACACTAGACAACAACATGATGATACTCTACGTTAATCTTTAACACTTGTCTCTCTTGTTAACAATAACTCAAACTTATATTACATCACACTTGACTCCTAGCAAGTATTCAGTGAGTAATCCTCAATTAAGGTCAAACGGACCACTAATTACATCCCCATTGAGTTACGTTAACTAAGCCTACCCTAACTTGGTAGCTTCTCAACAGTCTGTGTCAAAAAATTACTAGTGAGTGTTAATTACCCTAATTAATTCCCTAATTAAATTCTGAGCAATTAATTAACTGTCACCAGGGCCGATAATTAATCATCCATAAATACGTCTCACTCCGCACTGCCTAAGCAGGTCTCATCAAACACTGTGAATTCACGGGAAAGGAATTAATTACCCTAATTAACAAGATGTGCCAATAATCCACTGTCCTCAGACAGGATATGATTAATACAACGATTTATGCTAGCTCCATGACCTCGCTTTACCGAGTCATCGGAGCTCTCCAATGTTAATTACTCCACTAATTAACCTGAGCCACTAATTGCTATACCCCAGAAAGGTAATTAGTCTCGAGCATATTACGTTAACACAAATACTGACAGACTCTCTCCCACTACGTGAATTCATGATGAGAAGGCTAATTACATAATTAGCTGGAGTGGTCAATTAATTGTCACATGGACAATTAATTGCTCCCGAGACGTATCTCACTCAAGCTCAACACTGTTCTCTCTTAACAGCCCTCACTCACTCCACAATACTAAGTGTGCACCCCTTATCCAGTTAATTACCCCTTACTTAATTACCTCACTGAATCCTTAAGTCCTCAACACAACTTAAAGAAACAAAGTAACCCCAGCGTTACATAGGTCACACTACAATGGCATGCAACATCATAAAAGCACTGCCCACATATGGTTGCGGCTACTGCAACTCGCTAATTACTGTGCCCACACAATAATGACACACGGTTGTGCAACACACAAGAGTATACTAATATTACTGCCCCCCCCCCTCTTTTCCTTGCACCCGATTGTAGAGGACTACTGTGAGCACACACACTTACCTCAGCAAGGCAATTAACCCATCAATTGCCTGCTCTCATTAAGCACTGTGAATTCCGCTGAATAATCCTAGAGGTCCCTTAAACCCTCAACACAGTTCCTGGGGCAATAATATCGTATAAACTGAAACAATATTGCACAAACCTGCAACATAATGATGCCGTCAGCATACCCCACATGCTAATGACATCATTAGGCAATCAGTCAGCAATCACATCTACTGACTTACCACACAACACAGTACATAAACATGCAAATGAACACAGAAATGGCATTCACATAATCAATGAAAATTATATCATCAGGTAAAATGTAACTAACTACACAGACTTCAGGGGTCCTGTTACGAACCCGGATCCAGCGTCCGAGCCGGGAGCAGTGACAACCACGCCATCTGTGGGTCTGCTCCCGAAACCCCCGCCAAACGGACGACGACACCTGGTGAGGACAGCGTGTACTGGCCTCGAGGACCAGTTTCCAGTCTGGTTCAGCGCTCAACACCGCCGCTCCTGACCTCTGGTGAGGTGGTGCTCTGACGACAGCGCCATCTATGGACTGGATACGTCAGGTGTTTGCGCCCGCCACCGTAAGTGAGGAGTATTAGTGTCCCGGTTATTAATGACGTGTCTGCTTACAGAGCCGACCTGGGACCACTGTGTTGAAGGTGGAGTCAGTCTACCCGAGGCAGCCAGTCTCCATACTGTGAAGTTTGCTGCAGCTGTCCCGGAAGAACACTGTGGTGTGTTAAGCCTGCCAACGGAGTGGCAGTGAAAGGATTTACCCGGGACCGACTGTTGGAGACGATAATCCACTGGGGTAGTGAGGACAGGAGGGTGATTGGTGATATCACACGAGACTCCTGTCTAGGGCGTACCCCTTTTATCGTTCGTGGAGTGGCCGTACCAGCCTTGGTGGCTCAGTACCTGCCAGCAGACCTGCTGGACGTGTGGTTGACGGCCTCCACGACGGTGCCCCCAGTGGACCTGTGTTGTGGCTGACCTGTGGCCAGGGTAGGCTCGGCGTTCTCAGAGGACACGTCTTGAGGCCACGAAGAAAGCACCGCGGACTCGGCACCTAGCTTCTTGATCAAGAGTCTTCAGCAGAAGACTAGATTGTGCACGATCCCCTTGTAAAGTGTTAATACCCCTCCCCCTTGTGTACTCTTTTATTCTATATATTTAAACGGTGATGGTGAACATTATATTATATTAAGTTCGTAGCTTTCTTTCCATACTCCCTTTAAGTTACTTGCGTCACGGATCGCATCCCTTGAAAGCCTCTACTGGCTTGGGGTCGGATATATATATCTTTCTCTAACGACATCAGAGTAAGAACCCCGTTGCGTCCCGAGAGGGCCGTAACAGGTCCCCACTGACATCCCTGCCTACCTCTAATGATCATAATTTTACGGTACTCTATGGCATTAATCCAGTCTGAACGATTATATAGAATCGACAGGCTGGATCACTTATATGGTAAATCTCTACACTGACCGGTTACATACTCTAATCAGTCTACTATATATATACATTATGATACTACAGTATGGTCCCGTGTATAATATCTATCTCCAGGTACGGCCCCTATCAATCACCTGGACCCTACTGACAGCTGTCACTCAGCTGCTTCTCTAGCCTGGCGAGGCTCTGAGACAACTCTTACAGTGAATTTCCACCGGTATGCATCACACTGTAATAGTACTCATTTCTACTGCCCACTTTCCCTTATTTTTTACTCATTTTCCAAGTCACTACCACACTAGCTGACAACACTTAGCTTGCATGCTCCTC
The DNA here is from genome assembly GCF_040958095.1 of Procambarus clarkii. Taxonomy (NCBI): domain Eukaryota; kingdom Metazoa; phylum Arthropoda; class Malacostraca; order Decapoda; family Cambaridae; genus Procambarus; species Procambarus clarkii. The sequence continues at coordinate 62,055 of NW_027189541.1, read as the reverse complement.
ATGCGTCGACAAGATGTGGCCCTAGGCTGTCCCGGGAAAGTGGCCAAGGCATGTGGCCACCTCGTGGCCCACAGCGCCCCTCCCGAGCTGAGAGAAGGGGGATGGTGTTTGGTCGCGCGGGTGGCCTGGGTGGGTGGCCACGGGTAGCGCATGACGTCATAGCACCCCACCCGGGCTGAAAGGGTGCGCGGGGTGGGGTGGGGATTTGCCGCGCGGGTGGCCTGGGTGGGTGGCCACCCCCCAAGCAGCTGGCCAAGGTGGGCGGCGCGGGTGGCCGCGGGCGGGCGCGCACATGGGTGCCTCAGGCTGGCAGGCTGCCGCCCACAGGAGTACCCACGCGGCTGGCGGTGACAATGGCCGGCGGCGTCCCCACACTGATGCAGCCTGGCGGAATGCAAAGTCCAACATGGGCCTGTAATATCACACTCATTTACACTGCCCAACACCAATTGTCCATTGCCACTAGACAGGATACTCGACCACAACTGTTACAGCATGAGGCTCCAGCTGCCTCATGGGTGAACACAGTCAACAGTCTCTTTAGCTTTTTACTGTTCCTTCCGTAAATCCTTGGCCCCAATTCACCTAATTGGGCCTTGACACAACCTCTGATGGCAGGAGTGCCATATTCGATGAGTAATTTGGACGACAGAAGCGATTAACTGGAGGTGGAAGTGGCCAGCCCGCCACCCCCACCAGACACTTCTTCCTCCGCTGGCCGCCCAATTCAAACTGCCCTCCTGGCGGGCAGGGAATTTCAAATACCCATACCTCCTCCCTACTTTGTCTTGACCAATTAGCCCAAAGCCGGCACGGCTCCTTCATGCCTAAACCAATCAGGCTCACTCACCCTCGAGCGTCCTGTGACGTCACAAGGAGGGTGAGGCCTAAAACGGTGGCGTGATGTCTCCCATGTGGGGGGGGAAAGGCAAAGTTCACTCCACTCTCCCCCCACCTCTAACGGTTTTAGTAAAGTACCACCTCATCCTATTTCACAGAAACAGGAAAATTTCTGTAATTCTCTCTACAGAGCAATCACAGACCTCTAACTACTCCCAAATGATAGTCCATAACATAAGCTTTCATTCAACACCCAACAAGCATATGTTATTTTGAAAGCTTCAGTTTCTAGAGTGACTAGCCTAATCTAGAAACTAGGAAAACTAGCTGAGGGATCTAGATCCCTCACACAACCTCCCACTTAAGAATATATTTTCCTGCCAGGAAAATACATTCAAAACACCAGCTAGTTTTTCCGCACACACCTGCCCAACAGGTGTACTAGCTAAACAAGTGTGGAGTGTGAAACTCTGCTTCTTATACATCCCTGGCCTGAGAGTCTCTGTGCACTACCACCGGATCACCCTGGTGGTGCTGCCCGACCTGGGAGTGGCAACATGTTCGGCTCCAGCTCAGGTCCTGGCCGGTTCAACACCTCGCAACCATTTCCATCACTGAACCTCCCATTTCCATCCTCGGTCTGTGTCATACTGGACACATGAGCAACACATTGGTGTGGCCATACCGGTGAAGCACTTCTACACTCCCCTCAGCCTACAAAGGACTTACTGTCAGTCCTCCACCTGACCTAGCAACAAGTTGACAGGATCACTCTCACTGTCCAACTGCCGAACACCAGCTGGTCTTGCTCTACCGACTGAACTATCTGGGAGAAAACCCTCTTCTACAAGTACCTATGCTCCCCTACTGAGCTTGGGGTCCCTCTCTTGCTTCTCCTAGGTCTCGCTACTCTAACAAAGACTCAAGCGAAACTTTTGACATCTGTCAAACTCTCTTGTCAATTTCTCCCTGAATCTAACTTGTAATGTGATCAGCATTCCCTCTGCAGATCTACTATAACTCTTTACCAAGGCAATCCTTAAAGAACAAAATCATTATGCTGCTGGGGATCTGAACCATGGAAAATCACCAGCCCAAAATGACCTTTGCCATTTTGCATTGGCAGCCTTTCTTCAAAAGGCGATCGATGTATGCATCCATTGAATCGTCTTTCTCAGAACTGCCAAGCTAGGCATCTTTACCTTCATACCTTGTCACCGGGTTAAGTGCACTAGGGTGGGTTTGGCTTCCCTTCCCTGTGTGAGATTGCCTCCTTGCAATCTGCACTTGAGCCAGCACTGACTTGCTGCGCTCTCACCTTCAGGCTCGAACTCGGCCTTGCTGTCACCTCTGCAAACGGGAGCCTCTGCTCAACCTCTCTAGTGACTACCATGAATTCTTCCTGGGGTTGTACAGTCCCCACTCTGGCAAGAAATTCCATCACCTGTCTAACTACAGATGAATTACTCCCTTTTCTAAAGAAGTCTACTTGAATCCTAAGCTGGTGGCGCGACCTCCCACTAAGATCCTACTGTGTAATAACAACTACACTCCTATGACACCCTTGACAACTACAGTGTCGTCCAATAAGACCTCTCACACTTGAGGTCACTTCTAGAAGCTTCTTCTACCCTCAGGTAGGTGGTGTCTTGCACCTCAGGCAGATCCTGAGTGCACTCTTGCAACCACTGTTGCTCGCTGGCTGGGTGTCCACGACACCTGCTGCTGAGCTGACACCCCTCATCAATGAGTGTGTCAATGTCCACAAGCTAGCAGCCACAAAAAGCCAGACAGATTTCCCCATATCTACCATGAAATACCTCTTTCATACTGTGTGTGTGGTGTGTGTGTTCCTAAGTGTGACAACCGTGCACAAAACATACCTCCAACAATACTGTTCCACAATATTCTGCAACGATATGTTATGTTACTTTAAAAATCAATATCACTGCACTTCATGGGCTCGAACCCAAGTTGCATAGCCCCACGTTGGGCGCCAGTTGTGAGATTTTTCTCTACACCTACCTCCCTTAGGAGGTGGACTACAAGTTTAAAGTCTGCTCACGGCAGTTAAGCATGAGTCCAGTAGAAAAAAGGAAAAGCGGGAGCAAACCGCCAGGCCTCCACCACCAGGGGTGAAAACCTGTCCACAATAGGCCGCTGCCTCCTCCTAGTTAAACAGGACGTTAAAACTAATAAAGGGTAACCGACGGGTTCTCACAATCAAATATTTATATTTGATGTGGCGCTATGAATTGGAATTCGAATTCCAAAGAACAGCCGTCATATCAAAATCACATCAACATTTAATAATATCCAGAAATATGGTGGAATAATATGGTTGAAGGGTTGATATCAAAGACCATTTTCTACAACATAACAATTTATTAATAACAAGAGACTAACTACTACATTACCGAGTTTACATTACGTTAATGTCTATCCAGTGGCACGATACCAAACAGCTAAATAGCAACCCTTGCTGTGAGGCTGCATACTGAACTAACCTGAACACAGGTGTGCCCACTGATGACGCAATAATGCAAAACAAAGAAAAATATCACAGACTAAGTTACACCTCAGCGAATGGTTACGTTATTGTACATCAAGTGGCATTTGCAACACAGCTATTCAACAGCCCCTCGAGAAGTGACAGCAGGCTCCATCTTGCTGACACTTCGGGCTGACAACATGAACTAACTGAACAAATGAAGGATATCCACTGAAGACAAAGACACAAGCAGGCAATCAATAGTGTCTCGGTTTCCCTGACAGCTACTATAATCACAAACTTAGGGATCCTCCCGCCCCCCCAGGAGAGACCAACGTAACTAGGCGGGAGTCCAACAGTGACTCCCCCTGTCACAACCCAGTGTGAACACTCTTTGCAACTCCCTACAAGAAGTTGCACTGTTGTAAACAGTAACAAAGACAGGCAAGGCGGGATTCTGGGACACAGCTCCACAGATCCCTAGATGACTCTACTCTCGTCACCAGACGACAACCAAAAGAAATTGCCTTAAGTGATTAATTACGTTAATTGACTGATCGCAGCAGTCAGCAACAAAGTACTACGGTAATCACAAACAATTGTCTCACACTAGACAACAACATGATGATACTCTACGTTAATCTTTAACACTTGTCTCTCTTGTTAACAATAACTCAAACTTATATTACATCACACTTGACTCCTAGCAAGTATTCAGTGAGTAATTCTCAATTAAGGTCAAACGGACCACTAATTACATCCCCATTGAGTTACGTTAACTAAGCCTACCCTAACTTGGTAGCTTCTCAACAGTCTGTGTCAAAAAATTACTAGTGAGTGTTAATTACCCTAATTAATTCCCTAATTAAATTCTGAGCAATTAGTTAACTGTCACCAGGACCGATAATTAATCATCCATAAATACGTCTCACTCCGCACTGCCTAAGCAGGTCTCATCAAACACTGTGAATTCACGGGAAAGGAGTTAATTACCCTAATTAACAAGATGTGCCAATAATCCACTGTCCTCAGACAGGATATGATTAATACAACGATTTATGCTAGCTCCATGACCTCGCTTTACCGAGTCATCGGAGCTCTCCAATGTTAATTACTCCACTAATTAACCTGAGCCACTAATTGCTATACCCCAGAAAGGTAATTAGTCTCGAGCATATTACGTTAACACAAATACTGACAGACTCTCTCCCACTACGTGAATTCATGATGAGAAGGCTAATTACATAATTAGCTGGAGTGGTCAATTAATTGTCACATGGACAATTAATTGCTCCCGAGACGTATCTCACTCAAGCTCAACACTGTTCTCTCTTAACAGCCCTCACTCACTCCACAATACTAAGTGTGCACCCCTTATCCAGTTAATTACCCCTTACTTAATTACCTCACTGAATCCTTAAGTCCTCAACACAACTTAAAGAAACAAAGTAACCCCAGCGTTACATAGGTCACACTACAATGGCATGCAACATCATAAAAGCACTGCCCACATATGGTTGCGGCTACTGCAACTCGCTAATTACTGTGCCCACACAATAATGACACACGGTTGTGCAACACACAAGAGTATACTAATATTACTGCCCCCCCCCCTCCTCTTTTCCTTGCACCCGATTGCAAAGGACTACTGTGAGCACACACACTTACCTCAGCAAGGCAATTAACCCATCAATTGCCTGCTCTCATTAAGCACTGTGAATTCCCCTGAATAATCCTAGAGGTCCCTAAACCCTCAACACAGTTCCTGGGGCAATAATATCGTATAAACTGAAACAATATTGCACAAACCTGCAACATAATGATGCCGTCAGCATACCCAACATGCTAATGACATCATTAGGCAATCAGTCAGCAATCACATCTACTGACTTTCCACACAACACAGTACATAAACATGCAAATGAACACATAGAAATGGCATTCACATAATCAATGAAAATTATATCATCAGGTAAAATGTAACTAACTACACAGACTTCAGGGGTCCCCACTGACATCCCTGCCTACCTCTAATGATCATAATTTTATGGTACTCTATGGCATTAATCCAGTCTGAACGATTATATAGAATCGACAGGCTGGATCACTTATATGTATTATAGTCTTGTGAGTTGGTTGTTGTTGTCGTCGTTGATCCTTCTCTATGGACAACCCAACCCACAACTCGGTAGAGTGCTTATACTAGGAGATCACCCTTGGCGCTTCTGGCTCTTGGAGAGGGGCTCAACGTCACACGTTTAGGGGATGCGGCTCCAACACTTAGCCTCGTTGTCACGTGCACACACCCACTCGAGCCGCTGTGACTCCCTACTCTCTCCTTATGAGATATGATCTCCTCAATCCCCTATGACTTACTAGTATTACCTCCTACCCTGTCCACAGCAGTGGTTCTTGGTTCTTTCTCTCTTTCTCTCTCCTTCTTTACTACCTCCTGGGAAGCCTCACTAGGACAAGGGCAAACACCAGCAAATTGTGATACATTTACTGGACAAAGCACATACACAATACATACACACATATAATAATAATGAATCCTATACTCTATAATATTACAATCAGGTTGCACTCCAACACCATCAGAACTCTATCATCAGCTTATCAAGTGGTATCCTATCTCCTAGTTCACCACCTGATACTATCAACCTCCTCAAGTTGATCAAGTCTACATACACTGTTGCACCATCAGCAAGAGAATACATATATGTATCTATAAATGTGTACCAAGAAAATCAGCATTTGAATGCAATAACATATCAGTATAAATGTTCATTGATACACAACAATGATCAATTGATCACTCTATCAGTCCTAGAACGCATACGTCTGTAGGTAATCCAGCCTACGACTGTAACTCTAAACTTCAGTGTAAAACACTCCTTGACATCAGAATACCAACAATCACTCACCTCTCACTGCGTCTTGCACGCTAATGACAACCAAACACTATCAACTCCCTACAAGTAATCCACCAGTACTTCCCTTCCACCTCTGGAAGTTCACAACCCTAATATCCTTAGGTTCTTCCGGGCTTCACTACCAGGATCCTCTGCAGCTCCTCCAGGCTGCTATCATGAAGTTTCCTTGAGCAACTATGGTGCTCTACAACTTCTGCTAGGTTCCTCCACAGCTCTCTTGGCTGCTACACCATGAAGTTTCCTCGTGCAACTATGGTGCTTCACCACCTCTACAGAAGCATGCGCCACTCCTCTTCACTGCTTCTCCTCACAGCTCGAGGTCCTCGCCTCCACTACCTTGGAGTCTCATCAATTACTTCATCTAGGCTGGCTTCGAAGTTCTCAGCAACTTCTTCCCCAAAGACAAACCTGCAACCCATCGACACTCCAATAAAATGTTTCCCCTTTAACACATAAACAAAAATATTCACACAATATGTTTGTCTCCAACCTCTATCTGTCCTCTATATTCAGTGAGAGTGGACTCCCCCGTTTTGGGCGGGTCCATACTCCACCTCGCCTGGCGGCGGTCCTCACTCGCTGGGAGGGTCTTCCTCCGTCAAGAGCCGGGCTCCCTCAGTCGTCTGTCAGAGCTCAGAGGGGACGGACGTCCCTCTGTGTTCCTCCCTCTTCACTCTCCTATTTCAGGCTTTCTGCCTAAATAAAACATGTCTAACTTATAAATAAACATTGCTACTGTCGCTGGGCACACGACCAACTACAAGCAATCACTATGAACTGGCGTATATCGTGCTTACCACAGATCGTCTGGTCGAGGGCGCTTTCCCTCGGACGGCGTCTGGTCAGGGCGCTCCACACAGCCCACGAAAATGCCTCTGAGTAGCTTATTAAACTCTCCTCGCCGTCCAAGACTTGACACCACAACGTTCTCAGCTCAATTCCACAGCTGGCACGTCTGCACACTTCTCTTCTCTTAGAGATATATCACTAGGGGTTCCCTTCTGATGGGAGCTCAACGGAGCGCGGCTTTTCCCCTGCGATGTCTGGCACTCAAGTGAAGTCAAGGTCCTCCGGAAGCGAGCCTCACGCCTCCAGCAAAATGTCCACATCTCCTAGCCAGTCATTTATCTGTTTTCTTCTTCATTGCCCATAATCTCAAATTGTTATACATATCCAAGCAACTATTTTACATATGGATTATTACCTCAATATTTGCTAGACCTTCTAATCAGGTCATGCTTGATGAATAACTCTCAAGGAGGGAGACTCGTTTCTCCTGTAGGCTGCGATCATAACACTCCCCTCCCCTTATTTTTGAGAGTTATTCCAGTGGCAAAGCTCGGGATACTACATCCGCCACTACACTGTCTCGTTCTTCAACCGATTGGTTCGACCGGTTAGTCTGTTTACATACTCCCGTAGGAGTCTACAACTAGTTCGTTGCTCATTGCAACATCTGGCTCACAACTCGCCCGAAACATGATCTTCTCATAAACGATTTGACCTCTCTGACACCTCTTGGCTAGGCTGTCCTCCTAGGACGCCTGCACTCCCTCGGTCCACTCTACTTATTGTCTCCAACCTCCGTTTCCTCGTCTTCTTCTCTTCACGTCCAGAGTCAGACATCTGCTGTCTGTACCTCCTCTGTCGTCTTCACACTTCCATCTACTGCCATTATACTTTCGTCTCCTGTCATCATACTTCACTCCCTCGTCTTCACCGACGCTCCTCCCTTTCGTCTCCTCATTTATCTGAGGCCTCATCCTGTTTGACTTCCATCGAGTCCTCGGCTTTCTTCTATTCCTCCATGCTTGCATCATCATCCTCTTCTCACATTTTTCACCTCTATACAACTCCATTTCTTCTCCTTCAACTCATCTTCGTTCCCTAAAAGTTTCTTCGAGCACTGTACTACACTCAACAGCATTCGACCGTACATGTCGCTTTGCCTCTCCCAAAGTGCTCGTAAGCATCTCTCCACACATACTGTCTCTTCTCCTTTCATTTTCCCGGCTATTACTCTTCTTCACTATCTCTCCTCCACGTTTTCTGTGGAACATGTCAACTCCTGACATCTCAAACAACTTAACTCCACTCTCCATATGCCTCTGTGCTCGTGGACAACGTGACGCTCTACTCCCGTCCTCAGTATGTCCACATCTTTCCTCATTCCTACTCAGCACAGTTGCATTCACCTTCCGACCCTTAATTTCAGCAGTCTGGGCTCTACTCAGGTCCGCTCTCTTCACATGAGTTTTCTTCGGCTGGGTCATCTTCACTTTTGACCTCACCGAGACTTCATTTTCCTGGGCTGGACCTTCATCAAACAGCCACGCTATATCTACATCGATATCTTCCACCGGCTGAATCGACACTGTCTCATATTCTCCAGCGTCTTCCTTGTCGGCCTCCTCTGCCTTCATCACTACCGAGACAGGGTTTTCAATGGCTTGGCGGTCTCCTGACGCATCTCCTCGGATGTCAGTCAGGTTCACACTCTCAGGTGTCCCACCCGTGCCGTGGCCTTCTGGGCACTCCTCTGGCACATTCTCTGCTACGACTCTCGGCAACACCTTTGTCCCGCACAAATCATTCCCCAGGATCACTTCGACTCCTGGAATAGGTATGTCGGGGCACACTCCCAACATCACCTCCGCCGACACATATTCCGACCTTAGCTGGACAGTACATACGAGCATGTCACTCTCAGACAATATCCCATATTCTCTCATCTTACTCCTGCCAGCTAACCGTCGATCATTCCCAATCAGGCTTCTTGTAATCAAGCTCTGATTAGCTCCGGTATCTCTTAAGATACCAACTTCTACCTCAGGTTGGCCTCCTATACTGATCCAACCTTTACTCATGAACGGCCTATACCTCTCGTTCACTAAGTTCATCTTCTGTGGTTTGTCTCGGAACACATTAGTATATTTACTTCGGGGGTCACACATGGCCAGGGTCACAACTCTCTTGCCCTGCCGACAATCTCGCATCACGTGACCCAATCCGTTACAATTGTAACATCTCACCTGGGAAAAGCCTCTTCTATATGTACCAGAATAGCTCTGACTTTGTCCACTCGTATTGGAGTTCCTCGGGCCAGACGTACTACTCGTACTCTGTGGAACTTTACTGGACTCTTGATTCCCTGGATAACGATTAGTTTCTCGTTTAGCCCCTCCATCCTCACTTTCAGACGAAGTGCGCGACCTACTCTTCTGAGTTTTAGGGTACTTACTTTTATCTGCCCATTTATCAAAATTTTTCTCACCCCAGACTCTTCTGGGTCTTTCATAATTTCTTCCTCCCCAGACTCCACTGGATCTGCCATTGCTGCGTCTCGCCTCGCTTCTCACTCTGTTCTCCCTCAAGCTCTTATATGCTTCGGTAATCATATCCGCCCTATCTGCGGCATCTTTCGCCTCCTTTATCCCTGCTTCTTGGATCTTGAACTTTGTTTCGGGATGCATCACCTCCAAGAATTTCTCCATGACCATCAGTTGCTTCAGGTCAGCGTAAGATCCAACTCCAGCAGCCTCAATCCACTTCTGGAATCGTCTTTCCAGATCTCTTGCTGTCTCAGCAAACGTACATGCTCCAACTTTGATCATTTCTCTGAAGCGCTTCCTATAAGCTTCTGGGGTTAACTGAAACGAGCGCAATATGCTGCTCTTTACCGTGGCATAATCCTGGCACTCTTCCAGTGACAATTGGGTGTATGCCTCCCTGGCTGCACCGGTCAATCTTAACTGGACCAGCTGGGCCCATTCCTCCTGTGGCCACTCCTTGATGCTGGCTACCTTTTCAAAGTGCTCGAAGAAGCTCTCTGCCTCTTCGGGAACAAACAAGGGAATGTCCTTCTCCCTAACCCTAACAGATGTGAGTGTAATACCTGGGTGGTGCTCTCTGGCAACCCATGTTCAATCCTTTGCTCAGCCAAGGTTCTATTTGCTTCTATCTGCATTTGTTTTGTTCTCTCTTTTTCTTTTTCGACCTGGGCTTTTTCTTTTTCTTTCTCCTGTTCCAACTCCAGTTCTCTTACTCTGGTTTTCTCTTTTTCTACTTCCAGCCTGGTTTTCTCTTTTTCTACTTCCAGCCTGGTTTTCTCTTTTTCCTTCTCGGCTTCATTTTTCATCTGGAGTTCTAATTTCATCTTTTCCAGCTGGAACTGTCTCTCCTTGTCCTCACGCTGCATCTGGAGCTCTAACTGGAATCTCTCCAAGCTCCTATTCCGGCTACTCCTGCTACTGCGGCTACTCCTGCTGCTCCTACTTGATCCCTGGGACCTCACTTCATCCTGCCCATCATCCTCCTTTCCACTTTCAGCTCCTTTTTGGGCCCCTTACTCTGCCACTTCACTTCTGGCTCTTAACTGCCTCAGGATCTCATCCTTCATCCCAGCTACTTTAGATGCTTTCAACCTAATGCCACATTTTCCTGCTATTTGTTTCAATTGATCCCTCGTGCAACCTTCCAAGTCCTCAGGCTTGCCTGACTCCACAAACGCTTGCACCTTATCCATCTTTGTCCTGTGAGTCTTCCCGAGAGAGAGAGTATACACCTGCGGTCACAAAGTTTATCTCAGCAAGGGTGTACAAATCCACTCTTGGACAGGGTGTGGGTGTGTCAGTTCACTCTCCCGGACACAGGCCCCCAATTTATTATAGACTGTGGGTTGGTTGGTGTTGTCGTCGTTGATCCTTCTCTATGGACAACCCAACCCACAACTCGGTAGAGTGCTTATACTAGGAGATCACCCTTGGCGCTTCTGGCTCTTGGAGAGGGGCTCAACGTCACACGTTTAGGGGATGCGGCTCCAACACTTAGCCTCGTTGTCACGTGAACACACCCACTCGAGCCGCTGTGACTCCCCACTCTCTCCTTATGAGATATGATCTCCTCAATCCCCTATGACTTACTAGTATTACCTCCTACCCTGTCCACAGCAGTGGTTCTTGGTTCTTTCTCTCTTTCTCTCTCCTTCTTTACTACCTCCTGGGAAGCCTCACTAGGACAAGGGCAAACACCAGCAAATTGTGATACATTTACTGGACAAAGCACATACACAATACATTCACACATATAATAATAATGAATCCTATACTCTATAATATTACAATCAGGTTGCACTCCAACACCATCAGAACTCTATCATCAGCTTATCAAGTGGTATCCTATCTCCTGGTTCACCACCTGATACTATCAACCTCCTCAAGTTGATCAAGTCTACATACACTGTTGCACCATCAGCAAGAGAATACATATATGTATCTATAAATGTGTACCAAGAAAATCAGCATTTGAATGCAATAACATATCAGTATAAATGTTCATTGATACACAACAATGATCAATCGATCACTCTATCAGTCCTAGAACGCATACGTCTGTAGGTAATCCAGCCTACGACTGTAACTCTAAACTTCAGTGTAAAACACTCCTTGACATCAGAATACCAACAATCACTCACCTCTCACTGCGTCTTGCACGCCACTGACAACCAAACACTATCAACTCCCTACAAGTAATCCACCAGTACTTCCCTTCCACCTCTGGAAGTTCACTACCCTAATATCCTTAGGTTCTTCCGGGCTTCACTACCAGGATCCTCTGCAGCTCCTCCAGGCTGCTATCATGAAGTTTCCTTGAGCAACTATGGTGCTCTACAACTTCTGCTAGGTTCCTCCACAGCTCTCTTGGCTGCTACACCATGAAGTTTCCTCGTGCAACTATGGTGCTTCACCACCTCTACAGAAGCATGCGCCACTCCTCTTCACTGCTTCTCCTCACAGCTCGAGGTCCTCGCCTCCACTACCTTGGAGTCTCATCAATTACTTCATCTAGGCTGGCTTCGAAGTTCTCAGCAACTTCTTCCCCAAAGACAAACCTGCAACCCATCGACACTCCAATAAAATGCTTCCCCTTTAACACATAAACAAAAATATTCACACAATATGTTTGTCTCCAACCTCTATCTGTCCTCTATATACAGTGAGAGTGGACTCCCCCGTTTTGGGCGGGTCCATACTCCACCTCGCCTGGCGGCGGTCCTCACTCGCTGGGAGGGTCTTCCTCCGTCAAGAGCCGGGCTCCCTTAGTCGTCTGTCAGAGCTCAGAGGGGACGGACGTCGCTCTGTGTTCCTCCCTCTTCACTCTCCTATTTCAGGCTTTCTGCCTTATTAAAACATGTCTAACTTATAAATAAACATTGCTACTGTCGCTGGGCACACGACCAACTACAAGCAATCACTATGAACTGGCGTATATCGTGCTTACCACAGATCGTCTGGTCGAGGGCGCTTTCCCTCGGACGGCGTCTGGTCAGGGCGCTCCACACAGCCCACGAAAATGCCTCTGAGCAGCTTATTAAACTCTCCTCGCCGTCCAAGACTTGACACCACAACGTTCTCAGCTCAATTCCACAGCTGGCACGTCTGCACACTTCTCTTCTCTTAGAGATATATCACTAGGGGTTCCCTTCTGACGGGAGCTCAACGGAGCGCGGCTTTTCCCCTGCGATGTCTGGCACTCAAGTGAGGTCAAGGTCCTCCGGAAGCGAGCCTCTCGCCTCCAGCAAAATGTCCACATCTCCTAGCCAGTCATTTATCTGTTTTCTTCTTCATTGCCCATAATCTCAAATTGTTATACATATCCAAGCAACTATTTTACATATGGATTATTACCTCAATATTTGCTAGACCTTCTAATCAGGTCAGGCTTGATGAATAACTCTCAAGGAGGGAGACTCGTTTCTCCTTTAGGCTGAGATCATAACATATGGTAAATCTCTACACTGACCGGTTATATACTCTAGTCAGTCTACTATATATATACATTATGATACTACAGTGTGGTCCCGTGTATAATATCTATCTCCAGGTACGGCCCCTATCAATCACCTGGACCCTACTGACAGCTGTCACTCAGCTGCTTCTCTAGCCTGGCGAGGCTCTGAGACAACTCTTACTGTGAATTTCCACCGGTATGCATCACACTGTAATAGTACTCATTTCCCAAGTCACTACCACACTAGCTGACAACACTTAGCTTGCATGCTCCTCATGCGTCGACAAGATGTGGCCCTAGGCTGTTTCGATTAGCTTAGACCCCAACTCCTTCAAAAAGCTAGCAGCACCTTTCTGTATTTACGTCTTTGTATTTACGTGACTTGGCCGCTTCCCGGTGATTGGCAGCTCCTCCTGCTTGTGTAGCACTGAAGTCAACATAGGTATTGGCTAAAGTTGAAACGCAAGTGTAGTCCCACACAAACTGTCTACCATTCTTCCAGGGGTTCACCGTGATTCCATCTAAGCGACCGACAGGCTCATCAGAGTTGTGGGACATTAGGTAATGGGGCTCTCTCTCTGCTGGACAACCAGCTGTGGTAAGGCTTCTCTTAATAATGTCATTGACCTTGCCGTGTCTTGCATGCCATCCTCCTGTCCTTTGGCAGAGAAGGCCATGCCGTCTGTACCTGTCGGCCTCTGCCTCGCCGCAAATACACCTGCATTCATTGTGGATTGGGGCAGCGAGGCGGAGAGCCATGGAAATTTGGAGGGCCTGTGGTGTGAGACGGGTGCCGGTTGCTGATATTGGGGTTGCTAATAGGAAATCACCTGCATGGGGAGCTGCTGCAGCTCTAAGTCGGGCAGTGTCATGTGGTGTTGTCGCAGCTTCTAGCAAAGTCACAGCTTCTTGGTCGGCAATGGGGCGATCCAAGCTGGATTGCTTATGGGCTTCAGAAGGCGGTGGTTGGGGTGCTGGTCCTGCGAGAGAGACCCATTTGGTTGTGCAGTCTGTGAAGCTGGGATCATGTACCCCTGCCTGTTGAACTAGGTGCTCAGGTAGGATTTCCTTCACCAAGTTGTCAGACCCCACTGAAGATGGACAGGAACGCTGGTACAGCAGTTTGTGTTGCTGTGTGCACGCCAAGGCCCCCGAGTCTGACAGGCAGGGAGGCCTGTTTCCACTGTGAGTCGCTGAGGGAAAGATTGAGGGCTTTTTCTAGTGTTGATTTCAGCAAGCTGTCGTACTCTTCTAATTTAATATTGTTGAAAGATGGCGAACATCTTAGAAAGTAGTTCAGTCTGGGGAGAGACAAGCATCTGGTGATGAGGTAAAGTGCATCATGAGCATCCATGTCTTCAATCCTCTCGTTCATCCTCTACAGGTCAGTGATCTTCTTCCCAAGGACCTCGTCGACGGCATTCATTCCAAGAGGAGCACCTAGGAGTGTCGCTGTCCTCAGGGTTGGTTGTATGAATGTCAGGTAAAACAACCTTTATTTGCTCTATTATGTGCTGGTTGGTGGAGGTTATTTCGCACTTGGAAGGGTTCAGAGTGAGGACTAGGCTTGATCCTTGCTCCTGAATTATTCTTATGTCGTCCAAGAGTGAGGCTGGGGAGCCGACTAGAGTACCATCGTCCAAAAACTAAATGTTGAACTCACTGGACAGGTTATCGGTGACTTCCTTGATGACTAGGCAGAAAAGAAAAGAAGCAAGGGGGTCACCTTGTTGGACACATTCTTGTGATTCAATTTCATGTTTCCCAAAAAGCAGAGTTAGATTCTTGCTGTAGCATGAGTTTACAAACGGGTAGAGGGAAGGAAAAAGGCGATGAACCGCATTGAGTACTACATCCCTTCTAACCAGATTGAAAGCATTTTTGAAGTCCAGCTTTATCAGGGCTTTTTCATCTGTAATGTTGGCAATGTAGGCTCTAGCTGCATGAGTCGCTGCCTCACACCCTTGGGGAATGCCAAATCCAAGCTGTTTTGGCTTCAGCATGTCGGCTGCTGCCTGACTAACTGCTCTAGCAGCAGCCTTAGCGACGAGATGCCGGAGTGAATTGCCCACAGCTATCGGTCTGATTCCTCCATCTTTTTTCCTCAGGGCACAGAGGGTAGCGCCAAAAAAGAGAGTCCGTATGGTCTCTGGTATGTTGCCAGCTAGACGTGTATTGGTGAATCTAGTTAGTTCTACCAGGAGGCCATGTGCAATGTCTCCCAGTGCAGGGTTGAGCATTTGTTTGATGTGGTTGAACCTTAGTCCTGTGAACCCACCTGCTGATCCTGGTGAGAAAGATCAGGTGTCGGCCTATATATCCTCCCCTTCTCCCTTCTCCTTAGTCAGTCTGGTGTTGACAAAGGCTTTAACAAAGCCGAAACGTTCACCTCATTTCATATTTCTCTGTGGATTTTCCGCATATATATATATATATATATATATATATATATGTCGTACCTAGTAGCCAGAACGCACTTTTCAGCCTACTATGCAAGGCCCGTTTTGCCTAATAAGCCAAGTTTTCCTGAATTAATATATTTTATCTAATTTTTTTCTTATGAAATGATAAAGCTACCCATTTCATTATGTATGAGGTCAATTTTTTTTATTGGAATTAAAATTAACGTAGATATATGACCGAACCTAACTAACCCTACCTAACCTAACCTAACCTATCTTTATAGGTTAGGTTAGGTTTGGTAGCCGAAAAAGTGAGGTTAGGTTAGGTTAGGTAGGTTAGGTTGTCGAAAAAACATTAATTCATGAAAACTTGGCTTATTAGGCAAATCGGGCCTTGCATAGTAGGCTGAGAAGTGCGTTCTGGCTACTAGGTACGACATATATATATATATATATATATATATATATATATATATATATATATATATATATATATATATATATGTACACATATATATTTACTTTATTTGAACTTTGTTACAAAAAAGGAGTTAC
This sequence comes from Procambarus clarkii, assembly GCF_040958095.1. NCBI lineage: Eukaryota > Metazoa > Arthropoda > Malacostraca > Decapoda > Cambaridae > Procambarus > Procambarus clarkii. Next base: position 46,042 of record NW_027189541.1, on the reverse strand, counting down.
ATATGGGTTACAAAGATGGTTGTCATAGGTTGTCGAGTTCCTCCAGCTCCTCAGATGGCGGGCAGGAACCCTGGATGCAGTGCGCATTTCCCCTCTGTATCGCCACACTGAGGCGCTGGAAAAGAAAGCTTGCAGCTCTCGGGTCCCTTGTTGTTTCAATGAGCCTAGAACCCAGTTCCTTCAAAAAACTGGTAGCACTTTTACCCCAGGCGCCGAGCGTCTCAGAAGCAATGGGGACAAAATTGTAGTGCTGATCCAGTTCTCTATACTTACGGGATTTGGCTGCTTCCCTGTGGGTGGCAGCGCCACCTGGTTGTGCAACACTGAGGTTAATGTAGGTGTTAGCCAAGGTTGATACGCACGTGTAGTCCCATACCAACTGCTTGCCATTCTTCCAGGGGTTCACTGTGATACCATCCGGGCGACCAATAAGAGCATCAGAGTTACGGGGCGTTAGGTAACAGGGCTCTCTTTCAGCTGGGCATCCAGCTGTGGTGAGGCTCCTCTTGATGATGTCGTTAACTTCACTGTGCCTCGAGTGCCATCCCCCTGTGCTTTGGCAGAGTAGGCCATGGTGACCGTACCTGTCAGCCACCACCTCGCCGCAAATACACCTATATCTGGTGTGGATTGGGGCAGCAAGGCGGAGGGCCACAGCAATTCGGAGGGCGTGTGGTGTGAGACGCGTGCCAGTTGCCGACATTGGGGTTGCTAACAGGAAATCCCCTGCATGTGGTGCTGCTACTGCTGTGAGGCGAGCAATGTCGTGTTGTGTTGTTGCAGCACCCAGGCACTCTGCAGCAACTTGGTCTACAATGGGACCATCCCAGCTGGATTGCTTGTGGGATTTTGGGGATGGTGGTTGAGGTGATTGGCCTGCACGAGAGGCCCACTCTGTGGCACAGCGTGTAAAATTGGGATCATGTACACCTGCCAGCTGATGTAAGTGGGCAGGTAGAATTTCCTTCACAAGGTCGTTGGATGCTGATAAGGAGGACAGGAAGGCTGGAACAGCGATTTGCGTTGCTGTTCGAACTCCGAGGCCCCCAAGTCTTACGGGAAGAGAGGCTTGTTTCCACTGTAGGTCATCGAGAGAGAGGTTAAGGGCTTTTTCTAGCATTGATTTCAGTAACCGGTCATACTCACTTAGTTTTTGGCTACTGTAAGATGGTGAACACCTCAGAAAGTAGGTTAACCTGGGGAGGGACAGACATCTGGTGATGAGGTAGAGTGCATCATGAGCATCAATATCCTCAATCCTCCCATCCATCCTCTTAAGGTCGGCGATTTTCTTATCAAAGACCTCATCGATGGCTTTCAACCCCAGGGGAGCTCCTAGGAGTGTGCTGTCTTCAGGTTTAGTTTTATGGATATTTGGCAGAAGACCCTCTATTCTCTCTACGATGCCCTGGTTGGAACATATTATTTCACATTTAGAAGGGTTCAGGGTGAGGCCTAAAACTGCACCTTGCTCCTGGATTTTTCTGATGTCCTCCAGGAGGGAGTCTTGGGAACCAGCTAGGGTACCATCATCCAAGAACCAGATGTTAAGCTCGCTGGACAGGACCTCTGTGACTTGTTTGATGACTAAGCAGAAAAGGAGAGGAGCAAGGGGGTCACCCTGTTGGACGCCTTCTCGCGAGTCAATTTCATGTTCGCCAAAAAATAGCTTAAGGTACATACTGTAGCATGAATGTACAAAAGGGTAGAGGGAAGGGAAATGATTATGAACCGCACGGAGTACAGCATCCCTCCGCACCAAATTGAAGGCATTTTTGAAATCTAGCTTGATAAGGGCCTTTTCGTCTGTGATGTTGGCGATGAAGGCTCGAGCTGCATGGGCTGCCGCCTCACACCCTTGTGGAATGCCAAACCCGAGCTGTTTTGGCTTCAGCATGTTGGCCGCTGCATCACTAACTGTTCTTGCAGCTGCCTTTGCGACTCACAAAAATTTATATATATATATATATATATATATATATATATATATATATATATATATATATATATATATATATATATATATATATGTATATATATATGTATATATATATATATATATATATATAACTGAAAACTCACACCCCAGAAGTGACTCGAACCCATACTCCCAGAAGCAACGCATCTGGTATGTACAAGACGCCTTAATCCACTTGACCATCACGACCGGACATAATGAGGTGATAGCCGAGGCTATTTGAACCACCCCACCGCCGGCACTCGGATAGTTATCTTGGGCATAGCATTTTACCAAATCACCTCATTCTTTGGGGCAACACGTGAGGAACACAAATGCGAACAAGCCTGAATGGTCCCCAGGACATATGCAACTGAAAACTCACACCCCAGAAGTGACTCGAACCCATACTCCCAGAAGCAACGCATCTGGTATGTACAAGACGCCTTAATCCACTTGACCATCACGACCGGACATAATGAGGTGATAGCCGAGGCTATTTGAACCACCCCACCGCCGGCACTCGGATAGTTATCTTGGGCATAGCATTTTACCAAATCACCTCATTCTTTGGGGCAACACGTGAGGAACACAAATGCGAACAAGCCTGAATGGTCCCCAGGACATATGCTCGCGCCACCCCCTGGGTGGCCCAATCTTCATCAATCAATCAATCGATGGCTAAGGCACACAGCCCCGCTCCAGTGCCAGGTAAGTTACGGGCTCACCATAGTCCGTGCTACTTGGAACTTGTTCCTAGTAGCTGAATCAATAACAACAACAACAAACGATGGCTAAGTCCAACAACACCCGCAGACCCACACTGTAAGTGACCTTCACCACGGTCATCGCAGCGACCCACGCCAAAGAACACGGCCTTAAGTGCGCCGGAATTACGATTCCACCTGCCCACATGACCAAGGAACGATACACGAAGCTGGGAGTATGGGTTCGAGTCACTTCTGGGGTGTGAGTTTTCAGTTGCATATGTCCTGGGGACCATTCAGGCTTGTTCGCATTTGTGTTCCTCACGTGTTGCCCCAAAGAATGAGGTGATTTGGTAAAATGCTATGCCCAAGATAACTATCCGAGTGCCGGCGGTGGGGTGGTTCAAATAGCCTCGGCTATCACCTCATTATGTCCGGTCGTGATGGTCAAGTGGATTAAGGCGTCTTGTACATACCAGATGCGTTGCTTCTGGGAGTATGGGTTCGAGTCACTTCTGGGGTGTGAGTTTTCAGTTGCATATGTCCTGGGGACCATTCAGGCTTGTTCGCATTTGTGTTCCTCACGTGTTGCCCCAAAGAATGAGGTGATTTGGTAAAATGCTATGCCCAAGATAACTATCCGAGTGCCGGCGGTGGGGTGGTTCAAATAGCCTCGGCTATCACCTCATTATGTCCGGTCGTGATGGTCAAGTGGATTAAGGCGTCTTGTACATACCAGATGCGTTGCTTCTGGGAGTATGGGTTCGAGTCACTTCTGGGGTGTGAGTTTTCAGTTGCATATGTCCTGGGGACCATTCAGGCTTGTTCGCATTTGTGTTCCTCACGTGTTGCCCCAAAGAATGAGGTGATTTGGTAAAATGCTATGCCCAAGATAACTATCCGAGTGCCGGCGGTGGGGTGGTTCAAATAGCCTCGGCTATCACCTCATTATGTCCGGTCGTGATGGTCAAGTGGATTAAGGCGTCTTGTACATACCAGATGCGTTGCTTCTGGGAGTATGGGTTCGAGTCACTTCTGGGGTGTGAGTTTTCAGTTGCATATGTCCTGGGGACCATTCAGGCTTGTTCGCATTTGTGTTCCTCACGTGTTGCCCCAAAGAATGAGGTGATTTGGTAAAATGCTATGCCCAAGATAACTATCCGAGTGCCGGCGGTGGGGTGGTTCAAATAGCCTCGGCTATCACCTCATTATGTCCGGTCGTGATGGTCAAGTGGATTAAGGCGTCTTGTACATACCAGATGCGTTGCTTCTGGGAGTATGGGTTCGAGTCACTTCTGGGGTGTGAGTTTTCAGTTGCATATGTCCTGGGGACCATTCAGGCTTGTTCGCATTTGTGTTCCTCACGTGTTGCCCCAAAGAATGAGGTGATTTGGTAAAATGCTATGCCCAAGATAACTATCCGAGTGCCGGCGGTGGGGTGGTTCAAATAGCCTCGGCTATCACCTCATTATGTCCGGTCGTGATGGTCAAGTGGATTAAGGCGTCTTGTACATACCAGATGCGTTGCTTCTGGGAGTATGGGTTCGAGTCACTTCTGGGGTGTAAGTTTTCAGTTGCATATGTCCTGGGGACCATTCAGGCTTGTTCGCATTTGTGTTCCTCACGTGTTGCCCCAAAGAATGAGGTGATTTGGTAAAATGCTATGCCCAAGATAACTATCCGAGTGCCGGCGGTGGGGTGGTTCAAATAGCCTCGGCTATCACCTCATTATGTCCGGTCGTGATGGTCAAGTGGATTAAGGCGTCTTGTACATACCAGATGCGTTGCTTCTGGGAGTATGGGTTCGAGTCACTTCTGGGGTGTGAGTTTTCAGTTGCATATGTCCTGGGGACCATTCAGGCTTGTTCGCATTTGTGTTCCTCACGTGTTGCCCCAAAGAATGAGGTGATTTGGTAAAATGCTATGCCCAAGATAACTATCCGAGTGCCGGCGGTGGGGTGGTTCAAATAGCCTCGGCTATCACCTCATTATGTCCGGTCGTGATGGTCAAGTGGATTAAGGCGTCTTGTACATACCAGATGCGTTGCTTCTGGGAGTATGGGTTCGAGTCACTTCTGGGGTGTGAGTTTTCAGTTGCATATGTCCTGGGGACCATTCAGGCTTGTTCGCATTTGTGTTCCTCACGTGTTGCCCCAAAGAATGAGGTGATTTGGTAAAATGCTATGCCCAAGATAACTATCCGAGTGCCGGCGGTGGGGTGGTTCAAATAGCCTCGGCTATCACCTCATTATGTCCGGTCGTGATGGTCAAGTGGATTAAGGCGTCTTGTACATACCAGATGCGTTGCTTCTGGGAGTATGGGTTCGAGTCACTTCTGGGGTGTGAGTTTTCAGTTGCATATGTCCTGGGGACCATTCAGGCTTGTTCGCATTTGTGTTCCTCACGTGTTGCCCCAAAGAATGAGGTGATTTGGTAAAATGCTATGCCCAAGATAACTATCCGAGTGCCGGCGGTGGGGTGGTTCAAATAGCCTCGGCTATCACCTCATTATGTCCGGTCGTGATGGTCAAGTGGATTAAGGCGTCTTGTACATACCAGATGCGTTGCTTCTGGGAGTATGGGTTCGAGTCACTTCTGGGGTGTGAGTTTTCAGTTGCATATGTCCTGGGGACCATTCAGGCTTGTTCGCATTTGTGTTCCTCACGTGTTGCCCCAAAGAATGAGGTGATTTGGTAAAATGCTATGCCCAAGATAACTATCCGAGTGCCGGCGGTGGGGTGGTTCAAATAGCCTCGGCTATCACCTCATTATGTCCGGTCGTGATGGTCAAGTGGATTAAGGCGTCTTGTACATACCAGATGCGTTGCTTCTGGGAGTATGGGTTCGAGTCACTTCTGGGGTGTGAGTTTTCAGTTGCATATGTCCTGGGGACCATTCAGGCTTGTTCGCATTTGTGTTCCTCACGTGTTGCCCCAAAGAATGAGGTGATTTGGTAAAATGCTATGCCCAAGATAACTATCCGAGTGCCGGCGGTGGGGTGGTTCAAATAGCCTCGGCTATCACCTCATTATGTCCGGTCGTGATGGTCAAGTGGATTAAGGCGTCTTGTACATACCAGATGCGTTGCTTCTGGGAGTATGGGTTCGAGTCACTTCTGGGGTGTGAGTTTTCAGTTGCATATGTCCTGGGGACCATTCAGGCTTGTTCGCATTTGTGTTCCTCACGTGTTGCCCCAAAGAATGAGGTGATTTGGTAAAATGCTATGCCCAAGATAACTATCCGAGTGCCGGCGGTGGGGTGGTTCAAATAGCCTCGGCTATCACCTCATTATGTCCGGTCGTGATGGTCAAGTGGATTAAGGCGTCTTGTACATACCAGATGCGTTGCTTCTGGGAGTATGGGTTCGAGTCACTTCTGGGGTGTGAGTTTTCAGTTGCATATGTCCTGGGGACCATTCAGGCTTGTTCGCATTTGTGTTCCTCACGTGTTGCCCCAAAGAATGAGGTGATTTGGTAAAATGCTATGCCCAAGATAACTATCCGAGTGCCGGCGGTGGGGTGGTTCAAATAGCCTCGGCTATCACCTCATTATGTCCGGTCGTGATGGTCAAGTGGATTAAGGCGTCTTGTACATACCAGATGCGTTGCTTCTGGGAGTATGGGTTCGAGTCACTTCTGGGGTGTGAGTTTTCAGTTGCATATGTCCTGGGGACCATTCAGGCTTGTTCGCATATATATATATATATATATATATATATATATATATATATATATATATATATATATATATATATATATATATATATATAAAATGTCGTACCTAGTAGCCAGAACGCACTTCTCGGCCTACTATGCAAGGCCCGATTTGCCTAATAAGCCAAGTTTTCCTGAATTAACATATTTTCTTTAATTTTTTTCTTATGAAATGATAAAGCTACCCATTTCATTATGTATGAGGTCAATTTTTTTTATTGCAGTTAAAATTAACGTAGATATATGACCGAACCTAACCAACCCTACCTAACCTCACCTAACCTATCTTTATAAGTTAGGTTAGGTTAGGTCGCCGAAAAAGTTTGGTTAGGTTAGGTAGGTTTGGTAGTCGAAAAAACATTAATTCATGAAAACTTGGCTTATTAGGCAAGTCGTGCCTTGCATAGTAGGCTGAGAAGTGCGTTCTGGCTACTAGGTACAGCATTAATATATATATATATATATATATATATATATATATATATATATATATATATATATATATATATATATATATATATATATATATATATATATGCAACAATGATCACAAAAACACTGATCCAAGTATGCAGAATAACCACATATGAAAAATAGAAACTGCTTAACGCGTTTTCGGCTAATTCGCCTTCATCAGAGCAAAGTAGAATGAAGATAAGATTGCTGATCAGACCTTTATATCCGCCTGGGCAGATCACCTGACCACCAAAAATAAGTGGAGGAAAGGAATTATAAGAAAGAAGGTAACTGCAGAAGGCCTATTGGCCCATACAAGGCAGCTCCTATGAATATCTCCAAGTGCCATACGTGTTTAAATGATTGCTATATTGTTTTGACGTGCTATATTGAGGCTTAAATAGGGATCCAACTTGTACATACCGGGGCTCACATTAAGGCTGTTGTTACAATGTTTGATCAGAGCAGACTCGATCACGTTTCGTTCAACAAAATCCTTACTTTTAACAATACATTTTGCCCCTGTGAAGTCGATAGAATGATTACATAAACTGGAATGTAAATACAATGCACTGGATTGCTGGGCTGTACGAATAGCGTATGAATGCTGTTTTAAACGCGAGGAAAGAGATTTACCTGTCTGGCCGATGTAAACACATGCACACTCATTACAAGGGATGGAATACACACAACCTGCTACAGACGAGGGCGAGTTCTTAATTAACATGGACTTAACTGTATTATCATTTTTGAACACTAGATTAATATTAAGGTTCTTCAGGGCTGGGGCAAGATTTACTAGACCCTCAGAATATGGTAATACCAACGAATTTTTCAGTTCTGGTTTCGACTTAGTAGTCTGTTTGTAGAAAGTCCTATATATATATATATATATATATATATATATATATATATATATATATATATATAGATATATATATATATATATATATATATATATATATATATATATATATATATATATATATATATATATATATATATATATATATATATATATATATATCTATATTGGAGCGGAGTCTTGAGGTGGGTAGAATATAGTTGTGCAATAATTGGCTGTTGATTGCTGGTGTTGACTTCTTGATGTGTAGTGCCTCGCAAACGTCAAGCCGCCTGCTATCGCTGCATCTATCGATGATTTCTGTGTTGTTTACTAGGATTTCTCTGGCGATGGTTTGGTTGTGGGAAGAGATTATATGTTCCTTAATGGAGCCCTGTTGCTTATGCATCGTTAAACGCCTAGAAAGAGATGTTGTTGTCTTGCCTATATACTGGGTTTTTTGGAGCTTACAGTCCCCAAGTGGGCATTTGAAGGCATAGACGACGTTAGTCTCTTTTAAAGCGTTCTGTTTTGTGTCTGGAGAGTTTCTCATGAGTAGGCTGGCCGTTTTTCTGGTTTTATAGTAAATCGTCAGTTGTATCCTCTGATTTTTGTCTGTAGGGATAACGTTTCTATTAACAATATCTTTCAGGACCCTTTCCTCCGTTTTATGAGCTGTGGAAAAGAAGTTCCTGTAAAATAGTCTAATAGGGGGTATAGGTGTTGTGTTAGTTGTCTCTTCAGAGGTTGCATGGCTTTTCACTTTCCTTCTTATGATGTCTGTAGACATCATAAGAAGGAAAGAAGACATCACATATCCCACCACACAACCAAACATCCCAACACACTACCACACACCAACCACACTACCACACACCCAACAACACGACCACACAACACGAAACTGAGGCACATTAAGGGAATCACTGAAGGTGGTTGACGTCAAGGAATCTTTAAAAGCTTTAAGAGGACCACGACACTTACGGCCGTAGAGCATCTCATAAGGAGATACTCCAAGGGACTCATTAGGAAGACTTCTGATAATACACTTAAGGAGATCTAATTGCTTATCCCAATCCTTCTCAGTATCAATACAAAATTTCTTTAACAAACACTTCATGGTTTGATAGCTACGTTCCAGAGATCCCTGTGATGCAGGATGATATGGACTAGACAAGACTTGGGGTGATGTTAAATTCTTGAAGGGTTCTCTTAAACAATTCATTGGTGAAATTAGTTCCACAGTCACTTTGTATCTCCTTCGGGAAACCATACTGCGTGAAGATCTTCAACAGATGCTTGACAACTTTAGCAGTCGTAATGTTCTCAACGGGAACTGCTATTGGGAACCTGGTTGTAGGACACATTATAGTGATGATGTACATGTTGCCTGCGTGGGTTTTTGGTAAGAGCCAAATGCAGTCGATTACTAACCTGGTAAAAGGTTCAGAAGGCACAGAAATAGGAATAAGTGGTGCTTTGGGAATACCTACATTTGGTTTTTGTGCCATTTGGCAGGTATGACAATTGGTTACATAGATCTTGACATCTCATGCCATGACTGGCCAAAAATAGTCTTGTAAAAGAGCATTATAAGTTTTATAGATCTCATAATGAGACATTGAGCCATGAGCTAAAGATATATCTTTTCTTAATGATGTTGGAACCACTAGTTGATTCACGTCAGCCCAATCATCCTCTGCCTTAAGCTTACTGGGTCTGTATCTACGATACAATAATTGGTTAGTGTCCATATAAAATCCTGTAATGACATCGGTCTTAATCTGTGCTTGATAGAAAAGAGGAGTTAGTGACAAATCTGCCTGTTGTAACTTACGGAACTCCAACTGGTTGAGATTAGGAGGGAGGCCTCGCACGTCTTGAGGGACAGCTGCTGCTACTTGTTGTGGTTGAGCGGCTTGAACACGGGTAGTCACTAGAACAGGCAGGGAGATGTCTGCTGATTCTTCTGTCACGGTTATTTCTTCTGCTGCAAAAGTCATAGCGGGATCTTCTTCCGTGGCTGAGTCACATACCCGGGGTTTGTCGCAGATGATCAAATTGGTGGAATCTTGCTGGTTGGCCTAGTCGTTGCCCAGGAAAAGTTGAATTCCTGGCATGGGGAAAGGTTTCTCCCGAATAGCAACTTGGACCTTTCCACGAATGAATGGACACTCCAGGTAGACTGTGGCGAGCGGGTATGGTGCAGTTGCAGTGAGGTCAGTGATCAGGACAGTTTCTCCAGTATAGGTTATCTTATCTTGAGGTTATCTTGAGATGATTTCGGGGCTTTTAGTGTCCCCACGGCCTGGTCCTAGACCAGGCCTCCACCCCCAGGAAGCAGCCCGTGACAGCTGACTAACACCCAGGTACCTATTTTACTGCTAGGTAACAGGGGCATAGGGTGAAAGAAACTCTGCCCATTGTTTCTCGCCGGCGCCTGGGATCGAACCCAGGACCACAGGATCACAAGTCCCGTGTGCTGTCCACTCAATGACTGGTGGACATGATTAGGTGACTTGAGGTGCAGCGGCTTTTAGTCGAATAGACTGCAGCGAAGCTGTGTCCCTCAAGATGCGTATTGTGCTCGTACCCTCGAAATTTTCACCATTGGCTGACACCGTTCCTGGATACACATGTCTGTCAAATAAAGCAAGATCACTAACAGGAACATTTACATGTAGTACAGGCTTGGTAGGCTTAGTGGGTGGATGCTTTGGCTTAGGTGAAACTGTACTTGTTTCACTAGTACAGTGTAGGATTTGGACACTGTTCAGTAAGATGTCTATATGTTCTACAGTAACGACAGTAAAGTGCATAGTTAGTGTCTTTACGACTTATTTTAGGTGAAGCTTGACTGGACCAAGATTGTTTGCTATAACCTGAGTCATAAGATTTATGAATAAAACTGTAAGTATCAGCTAACTGTGCACATTTACTGATATTCGTCTCTCCCTTATCTGCAAGATATAGGCGTATAGGGTTTGGTACTCTGCAGGAAAACTCTTCCATCAGTATTAAATTGATAAGTTCTTGGAATGTGGTCACCTGAGCTGATTCTAACCATTTTAAAAAATACCTGGTTTTGGTCTGCACATACTCAACGTAGGTCTGAGCCTGAGTTTTTATATAGTCCCTGAAGCGTCGTCGGTACCTCTCAATGGAGAGTAGATAGGCGTCAAGGTCTTGCTTGAGTACATCGTAGTCAGTCTCGCTGGCAAGAGTACTGAGTGTTAAGGCAACTCTTCCTGTAAGATGTGACCTGAGAAGTATAGACCATTGATTCCTAGGCCATTGTAACTGGGTGGCCAAGGCCTCGAATGACAAAAAATTAATCTACTTCTGCCTCTAAAAAAGGCGGCATCATTTTAATACAATCTGTAGGCTTAAAACATACCGGTAAGGTGGCTTCTGCTTCACGGCGCTGAGAGAGGTGGGGACTTTCAAGTTCTAACTCCAGGAGCGGGAACTCGAGCGCGGTGTTTGATCTACCTTGTTCCAAGCGTAATGTGATGCCAACTCCATCCTCCTCTTGTTGTCTCTTGAGTTGAAGCTCTTGAGCTAGGATTTGCAGTCGTTCTACTTCTCTTCGACGTTGCAGTTCAGCTTCTTGTTCTTGACGTTGACGTTGCAGTTCAGCTTCTTGTTCTTGACGTTGACGTGGCAGTTCAGATTCTTGCTCTTGACGTTGACGTGGCAGTTCAGCTTCTTGCTCTTGACGTTGACGTGGCAGTTCAGCTTCTTGTTCTTGACGTTGACGTTGCAGTTCAGCTTCGTGTTCTTGACGTTGACGTGGCAGTTCAGCTTCTTGTTCTTGACGTTGACTTTACAGTTCAGCTTCTTGTTCTTGACGTTGACGTTGCAGTTCAGCTTCTTGTTCTTGACGTTGACGTTGCAGTTCAGCTTCTTGTTCTTGACGCTGACGGTGCAGTTCAGCTTCTTGTTCTTGACGTTGACGTTACAGTTCAGCTTCTTGTTCTTGACGCTGACGGTGCAGTTCAGCTTCTTGTTCTTGACGCTGACGTTACAGTTCAGCTTCTTGTTCTTGACGCTGACGGTGCAGTTCAGCTTCTTGTTCTTGACGTTGACGTTGCAGTTCAGCTTCTTGTTCTTGACGTTGACGTGGCAGTTCAGCTTCTTGTTCTTGACGTTGACGTTGCAGTTCAGCTTCTTGTTCTTGACGTTGACGTTGCAGTTCAGCTTCTTGTTGCTGGATCTGGAGTCGTTCTTGTTCACGTGCACGTTCTAATTCAGCTTTTTGTTCGTAGAGGCGGAATTGTTCTGGTTCACGCGCACGTTGTATTTCAGCTTCTTGTTGTTGTAGCTGGCGTTGTTCTCGTTCACGTTCACGGGCTAATTCAGCCTCTTGTCGTCTCATCTCACGTTTGTGTTCATCGGCAGCAGCTTCTAGTTGCGCTAACTAGATTTTTCGTTTCATGTGTGTGAGAGTGGTTTTATCAGCAACTCTATGTTGGTCCTGCTGCTCTGGAGTAATAAGATCATTGTCTGCAAGATGGTCAATAATCAGGTTATGAAGCTTAGCTTTGGCGAGTTGACCAGACCACACACTAGATGGTGAAGGGACGACGACGCTTCGGTCCGTCCTGGACTATTCTCAAGTCGATTGAGAATGGTCCAGCGTTGGTGACCCCATGGGGAGGAGTGATGTGGTATTCAGTAGTAAGAGTGATTAATTCTGCTCTAGTAGCACGAATTAATGTTTGGAGCTCCTCCTCCGGGTTAGCACGAAATGCGGCTAACCTAAACATATTGAATATTATATAAAAGCAAAATATCAATGGGAAGAAAAAGGCGAGAACCCTGCAGGCAAACCAATAAGTGAGGATTACTAGACTGTCTTGTAAGTGATGTGGCAATATGCACGAGAATGGTTGTTATATAACTGGCAACACTGTACGTAAGTAACTATCCTGTAAGGCAACAATAAATTTACAAGATAAATAATTAAACTATATATATTAATCTGAAATAAAACTAAGTCTTTGACTTTAGTAAGGACTTGGAGAAACAATATAAAGGAATGTTTCGAGGTAGTAAAATATAAGCAGGATGTAGGGATGTCTGTACTCTGTACTCTAGTGACGATAAGGGCAAGTGTTGTCCTACTGGAATCTAGATAATTAACTGCAGAGTTACTGTTCCTTGTGCTCTGTAAAATAATAGTAAACTCCCTACCTGAGCAGTTAATCAAGAGCTTTAAACGAAGGCTTAGGGGTGCAGGGAGTGTCACCACTGTGACGAGAACGGCTATACACGTCCCAAATGTATAACAGTTCTGGATGCAAAAGGATCTCTAGTCCAATACTTCCTCCAAAGTTCGTATTACAAAGTGGAACATAATAGTTCGAAGACAAATCAAAGTACCTGATAAGTACCCGAGAGGGTGATCTGCCTGAGTGAGTCCTATCTGTTGAGACAAAATCAATGTGGACAAAAAGATATAGCAATAGCTTCGAAGACTAACCATTACGAGCATGAATTTGTGTATAAAACATCACGTAATTAAAGTCAATCTAGTAAACAGATCACAAATTGCTACACCTGTAAAGTAGATGTGTTCAGTTACCAGTATGTAAATCTCAAAATGAATTCTGAAAAAATGCAAAGTATAAAAGCCAAGTATAACAACTAAACACAACATTAAGCAAGGGTTACTAGGAACAGCTCCTGTGACAGCTCCTAGGACAGGCCCCCAAATTTATGTGACGGGTTGTGGTATCGCAGTTATACTGGACCAAGATGGTATTGCTCTCTCTCACACAAATAAAAAAAATGCTGCTATTGGCCTTGCAGTGTGTAAGTCGCAGGTGGAAACAAATGAAAATCATCAAATAAAAAAATAAAAAAATTACTGAAATAGTAATGATCATAAATGCCCCTGAAAATACTTGGCTATCCTGTAATGCAAAGGTGAACAAGTTAATATGACATTAATACAAAATAAACTATAAGCAATGAATAAAAGCATAAAGATATACTGGTGTACTGAAGACAGCTACCATACCACCATGGCATCAGTCACACGACGTTGGCTGGAGGTGGACGACGGGTGAGAGACACCAAGGTGATCCTAGTGCACTAAGGGAGAGACTGGCTCTCCAGGGAGGCAGCGCCCTTTATATAGTTCGGCAGTGATGACTCCTCCAGTGTCAACACAAGGTGGACATCTGGTCAACTAGCAAACTGTTCGTTGTGGCTGGCGGTGCCTTTGTGTTGAGCTGCACCACTGCCAGTTGAAGGCGGCTAACTGCTTGTTTGTGGGGGGCAAACTATCGGTTAGCAGACGCGCCGGGCTTGCCTCTGAGTCGTACCAGGCCGTGCCAGGCCGTGCCAGGCCGTGCCAGGCCGTGCCAGGCTGTACCAGGCCGTGCCAGGCCCTGGAGGGTATGGAGAGGTGGCAGGACTGATGACTCATCTGGGCTGGTGTAGATGTAGACTTCCAGTGCAGAGGCATTGAAGGTGAAGGGAAAAGGCAGTTCCACTGCTATGCAGGAGATTCACGTGACAGTATATATATGTCTACCCGTCGCTTGCAACAATCCTGCAATCCAACGTCTATTATGTTGACTGGTAATCACTTCAATAACTCCTGTTTCCAAAACAATATTTATCTATGTATTTTCAGAATCTAAACTTATCTAGTATGAATCAGAGTAACGACTCGTGATTTAAGATAAGAAAGCATTTGTTAGGATTTTTAAGTAGTTTACTATCATCTTCAGCCTTAAAATGTTAAATGTTCTTCATCATCTTCAGCCTTAACATGTTATGTGTTCTTCATCATGTTCAGCCTTAACATGTTATGTGTTCTTCATCATGTTCAGTCTTAACATGTTATGTGTTCTTCATCATGTTCAGTCTTAACATGTTATGCGTTCTTCATCATCTTCAGCCTTAACATGTTATGCGTTCTTCATCATCTTCAGCCTTAAGTGTGTTGGAAAACCCGACACCATTTAATAATATTACATGCAATAGGCAGATAATATTGCTGCTGCCGTTGTATACACAAGTTAACCCATAGAAAATGAAGCATGTAGTGGAATTTCCTGTCAATAGAAAACGGGATATCATTGCCACATAGTACTATAAATTCACCAGCCAGTTGGGAATTAATTTTAAATACAGTAATCTTTGGACTTATTACATCCTAAAAACATCACATATGAATTAACTTATTAAATTAATTATTAGTATCAAAATGAAGTAAATGTGACCCTTCTATCGCTTATTGACATCTGGACAAAGTGAGCCAGGAGAGTGAGCAGTGGTGAGGTCAGCCATTGTTAAGATGAGAGGCGATGGGGAGCAAATTCAGCTCCTATAAATTCTTTTGGACCAAGTGTTATGGAGATCAAATTAGTGTTCTTCCATCATCAACATCCTGTCAACATATACAAGGGAAGTGTCTTACTGAAACCCGTTTATCTAATCATTTCGGGCCAGTTAATGTTAGGTAGATATCGGGAGAACCGGTTAGCATGAGAAAGAGCATCTAAATACAGGTAATTAAGCCTTGGCCCTTATCTTATATAATATACAGTGTTTTCTCTGATATAGCTGTAATATATTAGGATTCCGGCTTTACAGCTAGTGCGCTTTGACAGGAACAAGAAGAGGAAGCAAGAATTAGTCTTGGTACATCAGTTACTTGGGTGATGGAAGCTAACCTCTCACGAGGATAATTTGGTGTCTACATCCTAGTTATACCTGGTGGACTGAGCCTGCTGTACAATAAGATAAAGCACCCCAATTTTATATACTAATATATATGTTATTTAATACTGTAGTTTGATTGGCTGCATATATATAAATTTAATATAACCCCCCCCCCCCCTAATATGTAAGGATCGATTTGTGAGAAATATTGCAGAAATACAGTCCGCTTAACATCATACAAATTGCTATCGCAATATATAAATTAATGTAAATATAAATTGTATATAAATTCATATAAATTAAATATAAATCTCACAAGTCGGTTCCCACAAAGTGTTCTTCATCATGTTCAGTCTTAACATGTTATGTGTTCTTCATCGTGTTCAGCCTTAACATGTTATGTGTTCTTCTATCATGCTCATCCTTCATTTATTACGTTTCAGTGAAAGTAACTTATGACGGTAAGGCGACTAATTTGCTTGAATATAATCTTTAATGAGGAGCCACGTGTGACGACAGAGGGAACCATTAGACAGAATGGGTAACCTGCAGGTTTAGCGGTGAGGGGAACTCAACACTCACGCCTGGATAAGCAATGTCTGAAGAAGCCTGACTCAGAAATGAGGTTGACCTGAGGATGAAGGGTTTACCCTTGTAATTATTGTGTTTGAAGATGTCTGGGATCTGTGAGTTCCATCAGCTGCAATCTCATTCATTCTTAAACATTAATAAATAACAGAGGACTCAATGGTAATGTGGTAAACCCAGAAGTATCTATTCGTAAGACTAAATTCATACATGAATTGATGGACAGTTTATCATATTATTAAAAATCACTTTATATAAATATCATAAAAACACCTCCTCTGCATGAGTTCTCTGGTTGGGGGAGTGTGGAGGGAGGGGGGGGGGGAGCACACCTGGGACTTCACTATCAACTATTAACACAATGGGACGAGGGAGACATTTGAAACCTCTTGAACAGCATCCCCTGTCCTGCCTGTGGTGGAGTAAAAAGATATCACATCCCACTATAGAGCGGATAGGGGTATCTGGGACGTCAACGTGTTCTCTTAAGAAGAACGTACCCTCTCGATCATATGCATTACGGCCAAAAATTGCCGTACTAGAAAATGGAATTTCATTTTCCAAAAGAAATAGACCCAAAGCACCAAGTTTTGGGTCCACTGGTAGGTTAGGAGAGCAGCAAATTCTCCTAAGGTTTCAAAACGTCATGAAAACCATTTTAATTTAATATATTTAATCCTTTTCTAATACGACAATTTTTAGCCTTAGAGCGCATACGAGTGAAAAACGACGTAATTTTTAAGTGGATGGGTTGTGCTAGCAGCAGCTTCTACCCCCAGCAAACAAGGTTGCTGGGGGTAGAAGATTTAAGGTTGTCACAATGTACCTGGAATGTGTTTGAAAGCAGTGACAACATTTGTTTTTATGTAATAGCTAAGTTATTGTGTGTGGTCGTAAATAGGTTGCCACAACTTACTGCACAATGTTGGCAAAACAAAATGTAAGACCTTGTGGCAACCTTAAATGTTGCACAAAAGTCGTTTTTGTGATTGATGGTATAAATACAAAATGTAGAAATATATAACAAATATATTTCTATATTTAGTAGAAATAAAGCAAGAGCATAATAAAAGTGGGTTCAACATTTTTTCTTCACTATTTTCACTTAATGGAGAATCCATAGTTTTGGTTGTTGGTGGTTGGTGGTTGATAGTTGTGGTGGTTGGTGGTGGTGCTTGTTGATAGTTGTGGTGGTTGGTGGTGGTGCTTGTTGATAGTTGTGGTGGTTGGTGGTGGTGCTTGTTGATAGTTGTGGTGGTTGTTGATAGTTGTGGTGGTTGGTGGTGGTGCTTGTTGATAGTTGTGGTGGTTGGTGGTGGTGCTTGTTGATAGTTGTGGTGGTTGGTGGTGGTGAAGGTGGCTGTTAATAGTTTTGGTTGTTGGTGGAGGTGGTTGTTGATAGTTGTGGTGGTTGGTGGTGGTGCTTGTTGATAGTTGTGGTGGTTGGTGGTGGTGAAGGTGGCTGTTAATAGTTTTGGTTGTTGGTGGTGGTGGTTGTTGATAGTTGTGGTGGTTGGTGGTGGTGCTTGTTGATAGTTGTGGTGGTTGGTGGTGGTGAAGGTGGCTGTTAATAGTTTTGGTTGTTGGTGGTGGTGGTTGTTGATAGTTGTGGTGGTTGGTGGTCGTGGTCGTGATTGTTGTTGTTGGTAGTTGTGGTGGTTGGTTGTTGGTGGTAGCCGTTGATAGTTAATGCCGTTAATGGGACCCGGTCGGCCGAGCAGACAGCATGCTGGACTTGTGATTCTGTGGTCCTGGGTTCGATCCCAGGCGCCGGCGAGAAACAATGGGCAGAGTTTCTTACACCCTATGCCCCTGTTACCTAGCAGTAAAATAGGTACCTGGGTGTTAGTCAGCTGTCACGGGTTGCTTCCTGGGGGTGGAGGCCTGGTCAAGGACCGGACCGCGGGGACACTAAAGCCCCGAAATCATCGCAAGATAACCTCAAGAAGTATGGTGTGGGTGTCGTGTGGGTGTGACAGTATGGTGTGAGTGTGGTGCGGGTGTAGTGGTATGGTGTGGGTGTGGTGTGAGTGTGGCTGTGTGGTATTATGGCGTGGGTATGGTGTGATGGTATGGTGTGGGTGTTGTGCAGGTGTGGTGTGGGTGTGGTGCAGGTGTGGTGTGGGTGTAGTGGTGTGGTGTGGGTGTAGTGGTATGGTGTGGGTGTAGTGGTATGGTGTGGGTGTGGTGTGAGTGTGGCTGTGTGGTATTATGGCGTGGGTATGGTGTGATGGTATGGTGTGGGTGTTGTGCAGGTGTGGTGTGGGTGTGGTGCAGGTGTGGTGTGGGTGTAGTGGTGTGGTGTGGGTGTAGTGGTATGGTGTGGGTGTAGTGGTATGGTGTGGTGTGGGTGTAGTGGTATGGTGTGGGTGTAGTGGTGTGGTGTGGGTGTAGTGGTATGGTGTGGGTGTAGTGGTATGGTGTGGATGTAGTGGTATGGTGTGGGTGTAGTGGTATGGTGTGGGTGTAGTGGTATGGTGTGGATGTAGTGGTATGCTGTGGGTGTAGTGGTACGGTGTGGGTGTAGTGGTACGGTGTGGGTGTAGTGGTATGGTGTGGGTGTGGTGTGAGTGTGGCAGTGTGGTATTATGGTGTGGGTATGGTGTGGTGGTATGGTGTGGGTGTGGTGTGGGTGTGGTGCAGGTGTGGTGCGGGTGTGGTGTGGGTGTGGTGCAGGTGTGGTGTGGGTGTGGTGCGGGTGTGGTGCAGGTGTGGTGTGGGTGTGGTGCAGGTGTGGTGTGGGGGGGTGGGTGTGTGGCGGTATGGTGTGGGGTGTGGCGATATGATATGCAACATGTAAATGATTTAGGAATAATGATATCTGATGACCTAACGTTTAGGGAGCATAACCAAACAAATGTTGCATCAGCCAGAAAAATGATAGGATGGTTTACGAGAACTTTAAAATCCAGGGATCCCATCACAATGGTTGTACTCCTCAGATCACTTGTGCTGTCCCGTCTTGAGTACTACTCAGTACTCACTTCCCTCTTCAGAGCATGAGGGACTGCTGAAATAGAGGGAGTACAGAGAACATATATGGTGTACACTGACGCAATAAAGCACCTAATTATTGGGAATGTTGTTGGAAATTTCCGACCCCCAAATTACTAACTCCTGATATAATAAACTAAATCTGTTATGTCGGAAAACTAACCATACTAACTGTATTAATTTTCCAGTGAAGAAAGATCTAGAAGCTCCCTGGAAAGCATGGAGGAGTGTTGTGTCAGCCAACATTGGCGACGTAACTATTATTTCTCCCAAATTCTTAATTCTTCCAGTCTACAATTTAATTATACTTTAAAAGTATTATATTAGACTGGATTCATTTAAAGCTTAGATAGAACTACGTAACTTTCTCCTCGAGGCTAAATATGCCTTACGTGACTGTAAAGGGAGCCAGCCTTTAACCTCACTTACTGGTTAAATGCTGGTCGTTATTAAGCCAATATATACAGAAACCACAGTTCTGCTGTGTAACCTTCAGTACAATTCCTAAAGATCTAAACGTTTGACCATTTAGATATCACGAACTCAAGGACACTGTACCCTCTGTGTTATAATTCAAAACTCTGAAACGACGCCACCACCTGCTATCAGAGTACATCCCTCAATTGACGAGAAGCAGGGTACCGTCAATTAAACATGCTACGAAAAGGTATCCCCAATTATCCGAAAAGGAGGGTTAAGCTTTAAGTGTGGTAATTAAAACAAAGTATAAAGGGATTATCTTAGTTATTAAATAAATGCTTGTAGGCTTGCAGAGAGCCCTAGTCTTAAGCATGGGGTTATAAGCCCAGTACCAATGTAAAATAACCGTTGGGGGTGAGACTAATTGCACTAAACACCATAATCTTCGATACAAAATTTATTGAAAATCAAAGGTTATCAAATAAAAATAAAAATTAATAAAACACTATTGGAACACTTACTAACAATATTACACTAACGGAGGCAATTGGTATTTTAACTACTACAATTAATGTGGATTCCTACACTATAATAAACTCAGAAACACAAACATTTACCTTAAATATCACAGACAGACCAGTTGTTAAGTCTTGCCCTCTGGAGGAGGAGAGGTGTTTACCCATCCCGTCCTATTATCAATCATGATTAATTTCTTAGCTGCAGCTGCAGAAGCAGCTACCTCTGCAGAAGTTCTGCAGCTACCTCTGCAGAAGTTCTGCAGCTACCTCTTCTGCAGAGGTAGCTGCAGAAGAGCACAGAGGTGGGTGGCGTGTTGACAACACAAGTGGCTCCCAATCTTCACTCACCACGGTTCACTTCATCTCAGGCGTTTCTAGATGACACCAGACTACTAGACCGTAAACACCATGCGTGTTCAGAGGAAGAGGAGTGTAATGGTGCCGAGGAGGAGAGGGTAGTGGTGCAAAGGAGGAGGAGAGTAGTGGTGAAGAGGAGGGGGAGGGTAGTGGTGCAGAGGAGAAGGGTGGTGGTGCAGAGGAGGAGGAGGGTAATGGTGCAGGGGAGGACAGGGTAGTGGTGAAGAGGAGGACGACGAGGGTAGTAGTGAAGAGGAGGAGGACGAGGGTAGTGGTGCAGAGGAGGAGGAGGGTAGTGGTGCAGAGGAGGAGGAGGGTAGTGGTGCAGAGGATGAGGAGTGTAGTGGTGCACAGGAGGAGGAGGGTAGTGGTGCAGAGGAGGAGGAGGGTAGTGGTGCAGAGGAGGAGGAGGGTAGTGGTGCAGGGGGAGGACAGGGTAGTGGTGCAGAGGAGGAGGAGGTTAGTGGTGCAGAGGAGGAGGAGGGTAGTGGTGCAGAGGAGGATGGTAGTGGTGCAGAGGAGGAGGAGGGAAGTGGTGAAGAGGAGGAGGAGGGTAGTGGTGCAGAGGATGAGGAGTGTAGTGGTGCAGAGGAGGAGGAGGGAAGTGGTGAAGAGGAGGACGAGGGTAGTGGTGCAGAGGAGGAGGAGGGTAGTGGTGCAGAGGTGGAGAAGGGTAGTGGTGCAGAGGAGGAGGAGGGTAGTGGTGCAGAGGAGGAGGAGTGTAGTGGTGCAGAGGAGGAGGAGGGTAGTGGTGCAGAGGAAGAGGAGGGTAGTGGTGCAGAGGTGGAGGAGGGTAGTGGTGCAGAGGAGGAGGAGGGTAGTGGTGCAAAGGAGGAGGAGTGTAGTGGTGCAGAGGAGAAGGAGGGTAGTGGTGCAGAGGAGGAGGAGGGTAGTGGTGCAGAGGAGGAGGAGGGTAGTGGTGCAGAGTAGGAGGAGGGTAGTGGTGCAGGGGAGGACAGGGTAGTGGTGAAGAGGAGGAGGAGGGTAGTGGTGCAGAAGAGGAGGAGGGTAGTGGTGCAGAGGAGGAGGAGTGTAGTGGTGCAGAGGAGGAGGAGGAGGGTAGTGGGGAAGAGGAGGAGGAGGGTAGTGGTGCAGAGGAGGAGGAGGAGGGTAGTGGTGCAGAGGAGGAGGAGGGTAGTGGTGCAGAAGAGGAGGGTAATGGTTCAGAGGAGGAGGAGGGTAGTGGTGCAGAGGAGGAGGAGGGTAGTGGTGCAGAGGAGGAGGAGGGTAGTGGTGCAGAAGAGGAGGAGGGTAATGGTTCAGAGGAGGAGGAGGGTAGTGGAGCAGAGGAGGAGGAGGGTAGTGGTGCAGAAGAGGAGGAGGGTAATGGTGCAGAGGAGGAGGAGGGTAGTGGTGCAGAGGAGGAGGAGGGTAGAGGTGCAGAGGAGGAGGAGGGTAGTGGTGCAGAGTAAAAGGAGGGTAGTGGTGCAGAGGAGGAGGAGGGTAGTGGTGAAGAGGAGGAGGGTAGTGGTGCAGAGGAGGAGGAGGGAAGTGGTGCAAAGGAGAAGAAGGGTAGTGGTGCAAAGGAGGAGGAGGGTAGTAGTGCAGAGGAGGAGGAGGAGGAGGAGGGTAGTGGTGCAGAGGAGGAGGAGGAGGGTAGTGGTGCAGAAGAGGAGGAGGGTAATGGTGAAGAGGACGAGGAGGAGGGTAGAGGTGCAGAGGTGGAGGGTAGTGGTGCAGAGGTGGAGGAGGGTAGTGGTGCAGAGGAGGAAGAGGGTAGTGGTGCAGAGGAGGATGGTAGTGGTGCAGATGAGGAGGAGGGTAGTGGTGAAGAGGAGGAGGATAGTGGTGCAGATGAGGAGGAGGGTAGTGGTGCAGAGGAGGAGGAGGAGGAGGGTAGTGGTGCAGAGGTGGAGGAGGGTAGTGGTGCAGAGGAGGAGGAGGGTAATAGTGCAGAGGAGGAGGAGGAGGGTAGTGGTGCAGAGGTGGAGGAGGGTAGTGGTGCAGATGAGGAGGAGGGTAATGGTGCAGAGGAGGAGGAGGGCAGTGGTGCAGAGGAGGAGGAGGGTATTGGTGCAGAAGAGACGGATAGTGGTGCAGAGGAGGAGGAGGGTAATGGTGCAGAGGAGGAGGAAGGTAGTGGTGCAGAGGAGGAGGAGGGTAGTGGTGCAGAGGAGACGGATAGTGGTGCAGAGGAGGAGGAGGGTAATGGTGCAGAGGAGGAGGAGGGCAGTGGTGCAGAGGAGGAGGAGGGTATTGGTACAGAGGAGACGGATAGTGGTGCAGAGGAGGAGGAGGGTAATGGTGCAGAGGAGGAGGAAGGTAGTGGTGCAGAGGAGGAGGAGGGTAGTGGTGCAGAGGAGACGGATAGTGGTGCAGAGGAGGGGGAGGGTAATGGTGCAGAGGAGGAGGAGGGTAGTGGTGCAGAGGAGGAGGAGGAGGGTAGTGGTGCAGAGAAGGAGGAGAGTAGTGGTGCAGTGGAGGAGGAGGGTAATGGTACAGAGGAGGTAGAGGGTAGTAGTGCAGAGGAGGAGGAGGGTAGTGGTGCAGAGGAGGAGGAGGGTACTGGTGCAGAGAAGGGTGGTGGTGCAGAAGAGGAGGGTAATGGTGAAGAGGAGGAGGAGGAAGGTAGTGCTGCAGAGGAGGAGGAGGAGGGTAGTGGTGCAGAGGAGGACGAGGGTAGTGGTGCAGAGGGGGACGAGGAGGGTAGTGGTGCAGAGGAGGAGGAGGGTAGTGGTGCAGAGGAGGAGGAGGGTAGTGGTGAAGAGGAGGAGGAGGGTAGTGGTGCAGAGGAGGAAAAGGGTAGTGGTGCAAAGGAGAAGAAGGGTAGTGGTGCAAAGGAGGAGGTGGGTAGTAGTGCAGAGGAGGAGGAGGGTAG
Source organism: Procambarus clarkii (assembly GCF_040958095.1). Taxonomy (NCBI): domain Eukaryota; kingdom Metazoa; phylum Arthropoda; class Malacostraca; order Decapoda; family Cambaridae; genus Procambarus; species Procambarus clarkii. The sequence goes on along the minus strand of NW_027189541.1, from coordinate 22,990 downwards.
TGGTGCAGAGGAGGAGGAGGAGGTAGTGGTGCAGAAGAGGAGGAGGGTAATGGTGAAGAGGACGAGGAGGAGGGTAGAGGTGCACAGGTGGAGGGTAGTGGTGCAGAGGTGGAGGAGGGTAGTTATGCAGAGGAGGAAGAGGGTAGTGGTGCAGAGGAGGAGGGTAGTGGTGCAGATGAGGAGGAGGGTAGTGGTGCAGAGGAGAAGGGTAGTGGTGCAGATGAGGAGGAGGGTAGTGGTGCAGAGGAGGAAGAGGGTAGTGGTGCAGAGGAGGAGGATGAGGAGGGTAGTGGTGCAGTGGTGGAGGAGGGTAGTGGTGCAGAGGAGGAGGAGGGTAATGGTGCAGAGGAGGAGGAGGGTAGTGGTGCAGAGGAGACGGATAGTGGTGCAGAGGAGGAGGAGGGTAATGGTGCAGAGGAGGAGGAGGGTAGTGGTGCAGAGGAGGAGGAGGGTAGTGGTGCAGAGGAGACGGATAGTGGTGCAGAGGAGGGGTAGGGTAATGGTGCAGAGGAGGAGGAGGGTAGTGGTGCAGAGGAGGAGGGTAGTGTTGCAGAGGAGGAGGAGGGTAGTGGTGCAGAGGAGAAGGATAGTGGTACAGAGGAGGGGGGAGGATAATAGTGCAGAGGAGGAGGAGGGTAGTGGTGCAGAGGAGGAGGAGGAGGAGGGTAGTGGTGCAGAGGAGGAGGAGAGTAGTGGTGCAGTGGAGGAGGAGGGTAATGGTGCAGAGGAGGTAGAGGGTAGTGGTGCATAGGAGGAGGAGGGTAGTGGTGCAGAGGAGGAGGAGGGTAGTGGTGCAGAGGAGAAGGGTGGTGGTGCAGAAGATTTGGGTAATGGTGAAGAGGAGGAGGAGGAAGGTAGTGGTGCAGAGGAGGAGGAGGAGGGTAGTGGTGCAGAGGAGGACGAGGGTAGTGGTGCAGAGGAGGAGGAGGGTAGTGGTGCAGAGGAAGAGGAGGGAAGTGGTGCAGAGGAGGACGAGGGTAGTGGTGAAGAGGAGGAGGAAGGTAGTGGTGCAGAGGAGGATGGTAATGGTGCAGAGGAGGAGGAGGGTAGTGGTGCAGAGGAGGAGGAGGAGGGTAGTGGTGTAGAGGAGGAGGAGGGTAGAGTAGTGAAATATGTGACTACGACCGCGCGCACCACCTGCCAGGTGGCACTCAAGTGAGTGGCACCTGGACAGATGGCGCGCAGGTGTCTAGTCGCATAGGGTTTTGGGGGAATTTCCCGGATGTTATGACGCGTGTCGGAGGTAAGTGGTGCGCGCGGTTCTAGTCCTCGGGGTTTTGGGTCAGGAAAGAGGGAAGCCATGTTGGTGGGGATGTAGGAGAGTATGTGGTAGAGTAAGAAAATACAAGGATAAAAGTGGAATATGAGGAAGGAGTAAATGAATATGTATGTGTGTTTTGCGTAGACTTAATCCTGTGTGAGGATAATAGAATTGATGAACGTAAGTAAGTAGAGATTGAGTGTAGATTAGAGGAGTCCCAACATAGTCTGTTATGTTGTTTGGGGTGGGGGAGTGATAGGGGAGGGAGGGAGGGAGGGAAGGGTGAGTGGAGCTTCCTCTCATCGTCGTGAGACTGCTCGGTGTCATTTTGCAGTTAGACAAACCATTAACTCCCCCTACAGGAAGCCCTAAGTGAGATAGGGCGCGGTTCTAGTCCTCGGGGTTTGGGTATGTGGTCAGGAAAGATGGGAGTTCATGTTGTTGGGGATGTAGGAGAGTATGTGGTAGAGTAAGAAATACATGGAAAAGAGTGGAATATGAGGATAAGCGTTAATTATGTATGTGTGTTTGTCATAGACTTAATCCTGTGTGACGATAATAGTTTGATGATAGTAAGGTAAGTAGAGGTTGAGGGGATCCAACATAGTGGATATTTTGTTTGGGGAGGGGGAGGGGGGAGGGAGAGGAGAACCCACATACCTGAGAGGAAAGCCTTTACGTACATTAGCTTCCCCCCTACAGGAACTCGTAAGTGTTGAGGGGTAAGAGAGAGAGCAGCAGCGTCCTGCGGAAGTGGCCCATTGCCTTAAAGGCATTTCGTTGTCTTCAGAGTGGGAGATGTTCATCCCGCCGAGGCTCCCCATACACTGCGATTCCGGTAAGGAGGGGAGCGAGGTACATACTCCGCCAGCAGGGGTCCTCAAAGGCAGACCCTCACCTGCCAACCATCAATCACTCCCACCCCTCAGACGCTCCCATACCATCAACCATTGTTCTGTGCAAACCCTTTTAGTATTATTTCTGTTAATATGTGTAAGCTATATCGTAACGTGATCAACATGGTGAGAGCAATAAACGAGGGAAAAGTAAACACATTATATATAAATTTATTTCTTTATTAAACACTTAAGCGATTTACAACGATAATAATAATGATAATAATAATAATAATAATAATAATAATAATAATAATAATAATAATATGACTTCTTCTTGGTGGTTTAGCTAGCAGACAGATTGGGGAAAGCCTTACATAGTGTGTCAAGAACTACCTACGTGTTGCTAAACAGTCAAATCTCACACAAGGCAGTCATAAAGGCAGTAAAGGCTTGCAGAGACACATAAAGGAGTCAGGACTGAAGCCCAACAATTCCTTTTTAGCTAAGCAAGTTACAATCATGACGAGCTAGTTACAAAATTCAATATAAGTCAAACGACATTGCCACGGAGACGCGATCTCTACCTACAATTGTTCGTGTTAACTGTGATTCATTGAAATGTATGCATGTTTACTCAATCTCCATCACCTCTTCATCCTACATCCTTACTGTTGTGCAGAGGTTGTATCACACATCTGGCGTTATCATAGCAAGTCTCCTGAATGAATGAACCGGCAGCCCCTCTCGCTGAGGTCCAACCTTCGTGGTGTTTTGAGGTTAGTGAGATTGACGAGGTAATGGGTCGGCCTTACCCTCTCCCCGTCCACCCCCACCAAACCCATACCCCTACTACCCCCTCCAATGGCCAAACCATCACTGCTCCCTTCCCAGACCAAGTGTTCTGTGCTAAGCCTTAGTATCACCATTCTTTGCTCAAATAGCATTTTTTTTAAGAATATCCAGTCATAAGCTGGTCTTCAATCTTATTATTATAACAAATCTTAATTTGATGTAAACACAACTGCGTGGGATATACATAGCACTTAGTGGACTCTCTCTCTCTCTCTCGCTCTCTCTCTCTCCAGATCATTTAATAGTTGGAGAAAGTAACATCGTTTCCTTTCTCCTGCTGCTGCTGTTCACGTATCTTTCTCCATTTCACTTAGACTAATGGCCATTTTCGAGGCCTCATCGCTCACACCCTTATAACCTTGTAAGGTAACACGACCAACATGATGACATCATTCTTTGCTCAAATATCATTAATGTAACGTGGATAATATACTAACTTCGTTCTTTGCCCAAATAACATTTTAAGAGTAATGAGCAACTTTCTGTCGATGTCTGAATAATGAAATGTAAAACCATGTTTAGCCATTACATCCAAATACAATAAAATATTTTTGTTCCACACATACAAATTCCAAGCAAAGTAAGCATATATACGATAATATGGAAAAACACAATCTTGTTACTATTATTAAATTGACTTGTTCATTATCCCGAGTTCAACACACTCTCTCTCTCTTAAGACCTACATTATCCAATGTAAACAGTCCGGATGAGATGATAGTGAAATAGTTCTGGGTTAACAAATAACATTTTAAGAGTAACGAGCAACTTTCTGTCGATGTCTGAATAATGAATTGTAAAACCATGTTTAGCCATTACATCCAAACACAATAAAATATTTTTGTTCCACACATACAATTTCCAAGCAAGTAAGCGTATATACGATAATATGGAAAAACACAGTCATGATACTATTATTAAATTGACTTGTTCATTATCCCCGAGTTCAAGGCTGTCTCTCTTAAGACCTACATCATCCAATGTAAACACCGATCGATGAGAATAAGACCGATGAGTCGATAGTGAAATAGCTCTGGACTATGCCTATTTTCAGTTCTTGTAACACAGTCAATGTAGTGTAATGGGAAACCAGTCTTTCTACTGCCTACATAAATAGCGTTTGAAAATGTATGCAAGTCTAGACAAACTCCTATAGCCCTTACATTCTAACACAAATAAAATATTAGCACACGATTGCATCACATTACATCATCATTAAGTAACGTGGAGAACAACTTTCTGGCTGTTGTCCGAATTTCATTATTGAAATGCGAACCCCATTTAGCCAAACACAATATCTCCATTACATCTCATAGCATATGAATCATAGCATATGAATATTACGGTATACCAGTTTTATCCCTCTATAACACAATGTAACGTAACGCAACGTAACGCAAATCAACTTTCTACAGACCAAATATCGTTTTTAAATGAAAGTATGACTTAGTCCATCTTCATTACATCTCTCACCATATAAAATATTGACCTATACCAGTTTAGCCCTCTGTAACACAATGTAACGTAACGTAACGTAACGCAATCAACTCTTGCAGCCCAAAATGACAATTTTAAATAAAAGTACGACTTAGTCCATCTTCATTACATCTCTCACCATATAAAATATTGGCGTCTACCCCTTTTAGCCCTCTGTAACACTGTAACGCAACGTAACGTAACGCAATCAACTTTTTGCAGTCCAAAATGTCATTTTGAAACGGAAAGTGAGGGATTAGTTCTTATTCATTACATCTCTCACCATATAAAATATTGGCCTCTACCCCTTTTAGCCCTCTGTAACACAATGTAACACAACGTAACGTAACGCAAATCAACTTTTTGCAGTCCAAAATGTCATTTTGAAACAGAAAGTGAGGGTTAGCCCATCTCCATTACATCTCTTACCATATAAAAAATTGATGTCTACCCCTTTTAGCCCTCTGTAACACAATGTAACACAACGTAACGTATCGCAAATCGACTTTTTGCAGTCCAAAATGTCATTTTTAAATGAAAGTATGACTTAGCACATCTCTTACCATATAATATTGACCTCTACCAGTTTTAGCCCTCTAACACAATGTAACGTAACGCAAATCAACTTTTACAGCCCAAAATGACATTTTTAAATAAAGTAGGACTTAGTCCATCTCCATTACATCTCCTTCTATATGAATATTACGGTCTACCAGTTTTAACCCTCTGTAACACAATGTAACGTAACGGGGAAAATCAACTTTGTCGGATGTGCAAATAACATTATTGAAAACGTCATCCATGTTTAGCCATTACATCCAAACACAAGAAAAATATTACCACTTTCTTGAGAAACTTATATGTGGAGATCATATCTCCAGAGTCCACACAATAAGCCACACATCACACATCTTCTGTTTTCAAATCGCAGCTCGCATCTAATTTAATGTTATTTTTTTTGCAGAAACTACGTTTTTGAGAATATGCTCAATGTCGACAATTACTATTCGTATCATCATCAATCTCCTTTCAGTCAACAAATTCACATTCATATCGTGTGTAGATTAGAGAGAGAGAGAGAGAAGGCCAACATAGCTTGCAGCTAGTCAAAACTTATCATAACAGATATGATTTCACAGAGTTTTCAACCTTTGCCAGTTTTTCAATGTTTTCTCTTCACTCGTGCTAAGTGAGTCAGACAAAAATGTGTCATTTCATTTCATTATTAGCCATGCAATATGCTATTAGCTAGGTAGTGAAAACATATAACAAGCATTATTTCACAGGAATTTTTTCTAGCAAATATGCTTCCTTTAAGCAGTTCAACACATCAAACACCAGCAGCCCGCGAAATTCCCTTTAGTCAATAATCATCCTTTACAGTATTTCTTGACTAAAATAGCACTCCAAAACATAAGTGGTCATTTTTATTCTCACTGTCGCACTATAGTCAATAATTTGTTTCGCAGAGTGGCAAGTTATGCATAGTGACGAGATTTCATGGTGTGCATAGTTTAAGAGAGTTCACACTGTATTAATTACGGTCATGAATATCTTATGTTATGTTTATGAAGATCATCACTCCTTATTTTTATCATTTTCTTGCCCCCCCAGCTTTACAGTCTTCTCATATTCTTTTTCAAATAAAGTTTGCTTACTGCTTTCCAGTAGATCGGCTTCACATTACATATATTAATCAATTTTTCAAATTCAGTTCAGTTTCTTTTCAATATCGCAGCTTTGCTGCCCCCATGCCCGTATCTAGTTCAAGACCACTTATTATCAATGTCATTAATAGGGATATCATCAACCATGTATTGAATGTCTCAGACATTCAGTTAACAACGTAGTAAGTGTTTAATGAACCTGAGTATCACTTCATGTGCGCTCATTTTAGTTTAGTTTTAAGTTTTCCATCTTGAATTAATACTACTATTGGTTAGCTCAGACATTCAGTTAACATCTCAGTAAGTGAAAATCTCTTCATTTGGGCTCATTTTTAGTTTAGGATAAGGTTTTTCCATCGTGAAATGCTATTATCAGTAACCAGGTATTGGATGACACTACCATTCAGTTTACAACTCAGTAACTGTTTACTGAACATTGTTATCCATCCATGCAACCTCATTTTTTAGTTTTAAGTTTCTACATCGTAAAAAATAAAATATTACTATCACCAGCCATGTATCGGGTAGCTCAACCATTCAGTTTACAGCTCAGTAACTGTTTACTGAACATAGACATCCCTCCACGCGAGCTCATTTTTTAGTTTAAGTTTCTCCATCGTAAAAAATAAAATATTACTATCACAAACCATGTATTGGGTGGGTCAACCATCCAGTTTACATCTCAGTAACAGTTTACTGAACATAGATATCCCTCCATGTGACCTCATTTTTAGTTTAAAGTTTCTCCATCGTAAATAAAAATAAAATATTACTATCACAAACCTTGTATTGGCCAGCTCCAGCATTCAGTTTACAACTCAGTAAGTGTTTACTGAATGCAAAATCGCTACATGTGTGCTCATTTAGTTTAAAGTTTCTCAATCTTAAAATATTACTATCATCATCAACCATACTATCATCAACACCGTATCGGGCTGTCGGACATTCAGCTATCCACTCGGTGAGTGTTAACTGAACGTCGAAATCATTTCCTGTGTGCACATTTTTTACTTGAACCCGTCTCCACTCCAAACCTGACTCCAAACCAGTCAGCACCGCAGGTCCTGACTGGTTTGGAGTGGAGACGGGTTCAAGTAAAAAATGGGCAAACAGTTGTAAGTGTTGTAAACACTTACAACTCAGTAAGTGTTTACAACACTTACTGAGTTGTAAACTGAATGCTGGAGCTGGCCAATACAAGGTTTGTGATAGTAATATTTTATTTTTATTTACGATGGAGAAACTTTAAACTAAAAATGAGGTCACATGGAGGGATATCTATGTTCAGTAAACTGTTACTGAGATGTAAACTGGATGGTTGACCCACCCAATACATGGTTTGTGATAGTAATATTTTATTTTTTACGATGGAGAAACTTTAAACTAAAAAATGAGCTCGCATGGAGGGATGTCTATGTTCAGTAAACAGTTACTGAGCTGTAAACTGACTGGTTGAGCTACCCGATACATGGCTGGTGATAGTAATATTTTATTTTTTACGATGTAGAAACTTAAAACTAAAAAATGAGGTTGCATGGATGGATAACAATGTTCAGTAAACAGTTACTGAGTTGTAAACTGAATGGTAGTGTCATCCAATACCTGGTTACTGATAATAGTATTTCACGATGGAAAAACCTTATCCTAAACTAAAAATGAGCCCACATGAAGAGATTTTCACTTGCTGAGATCTTAACTGAATGTCTGAGCAAACCAATAGTAGTATTAATTCAAGATGGAAAACTTAAAACTAAACTAAAATGAGCGCACATGAAGTGATACTCAGGTTCATTAAACACTTACTACGTTGTTAACTGAATGTCTGAGACATTCAATACATGGTTGATGATATCCCTATTAATGACATTGATAATAAGTGGTCTTGAACTAGATACGGCATGGGGGCAGCAAAGCTGCGATATTGAAAAGAACCTGAACTGAATTTGAAAAATTGATTAATATATGTAATGTGAAGCCGATCTACTGGAAAACAGTAAGCAAACTTTATTTGAAAAAGAATATGAGAAGACTGTAAAGCTGGGGGGCAAGAAAATGATAAAAATAAGGAGTGATGATCTTCATAAACATAACATAAGATATTCATGACCGTAATTAATTCAGTGTGAACTCTCTTAAACTATGCACACCATGAAATCTCGTCACTATGCATAACTTGCCACTCTGCGAAACAAATTATTGACTATAGTGCGACAGTGAGAATAAAAATGACCACTTATGTTTTGGAGTGCTATTTTAGTCAAGAAATACTGTAAAGGATGATTATTGACTAAAGGGAATTTCGCGGGCTGCTGGTGTTTGATGTGTTGAACTGCTTAAAGGAAGCATATTTGCTAGAAAAAATTCCTGTGAAATAATGCTTGTTATATGTTTTGACTATCTAGCTAATAGCATATTGCCTGGCTAATAATGAAATGAAATGTCACATTTTTGTCTGACTCACTTAGCACGAGTGAAGAGAAAACATTGAAAAACTGGCAAAGGTTGAAAACTCTGTGAAATCATATCTGTTATGATAAGTTTTGACTAGCTGCAAGCTATGTTGGCCTTCTCTCTCTCTCTCTCTAATCTACACACGCGATATGAATGTGAATTTGTTGACTGAAAGGAGATTGATGATGATACGAATAGTAATTGTCGACATTGAGCATATTCTCAAAAACGTAGTTTCTGCAAAAAAAAAATAACATTAAATTAGATGCGAGCTGCGATTTGAAAACAGAAGATGTGTGATGTGTGGCTTATAGTGTGGACTCTGGAGATATGATCTCCACATATAAGTTTCTCAAGAAAGTGGTAATATTTTTCTTGTGTTTCGATGTAATGGCTAAACATGGATGACATTTTCAATAATGTTATTTGCACATCCGACAAAGTTGATTTTCCCCGTTACGTTACATTGTGTTACAGAGGGTTAAAACTGGTAGACCGTAATATTCATATGGAAGGAGATGTAATGGAGATGGACTAAGTCCTACTTTATTTAAAAATGTCATTTTGGGCTGTAAAAGTTGATTTGCTTTACGTTACATTGTGTTAGAGGGCTAAAACTGGTAGAGGTCAATATTATATGGTAAGAGATGTGCAAAGTCATACTTTCATTTAAAAATGACATTTTGGACTGCAAAAAGTCGATTTGCGATACGTTACGTTGTGTTACATTGTGTTACAGAGGGCTAAAAGGGGTAGACATCAATTATTTATATGGTAAGAGATGTAATGGAGATGGGCTAACCCTCACTTTCCGTTTCAAAATGACATTTTGGACTGCAAAAAGTTGATTTGCGTTATGCTACGTTGCGTTGCATTGTGTTACAGAGGGCTAAAAGGGGTAGACGCCAATATTTTATATGGTGAGAGATGTAATGAATAAGAACTAATCCCTCACTTTCCTTTTCGAAATGACATTTTGGACTGCAAAAAGTTGATTGCGTTACATTGTGTTACAGAGGGCTAAACTGGTATAGGTCAATATTTTATATGGTGAGAGATGTAATGAAGATGGACTAAGTCATACTTTCATTTAAAAACGATATTTGGTCTGTAGAAAGTTGATTTGCGTTACGTTGCATTACGTTACATTGTGTTATAGAGGGATAAAACTGGTATACCGTAATATTCATATGCTATGAGATGTAATGGAGATATTGTGTTTGGCTAAATGGGGTTCGCATTTCAATAATGAAATTCGGACAACAGCCAGAAAGTTGTTCTCCACGTTACTTAATGATGATATAATGTGATGCAATCGTGTGCTAATATTTTATTTGTGTTAGAATGTAAGGGCTATAGGAGTTTGTCTAGACTTGCATACATTTTCAAACGCTATTTATGTAGGCAGTAGAAAGACTGGTTTCCCATTACGCTACATTGACTGTGTTACAAGAACTGAAAATAGGCATAGTCCAGAGCTATTTCACTATCGACTCATCGGTCTTATTCTCATCGATCGGTGTTTACATTGGATGATGTAGGTCTTAAGAGAGACAGCCTTGAACTCGGGGATAATGAACAAGTCAATTTAATAATAGTATCAAGACTGTGTTTTTCCATATTATCGTATATACGCTTACTTGCTTGGAATTTGTATGTGTGGAACAAAATATTTTATTGTGTTTGGATGTAATGGCTAAACATGGTTTTACATTTCATTATTCAGACATCGACAGAAAGTTGCTCGTTACTCTTAAAATGTTATTTGTTAACCCAGAGCTATTTCACTATCATCTCATCCGGACTGTTTACATTGGATAATGTAGGTCTTAAGAGAGAGAGAGAGTGTGTTGAACTCGGGATAATGAACAAGTCAATTTAATAATAGTAACAAGATTGTGTTTTTCCATATTATCGTATATAAGCTTACTTTGCTTGCAAGATTGTGTTTTCCATATTATCGTATATATGCTTACTTTGCTTGGAATTTGTATGTGTGGAACAAAAATATTTTTTGTGTTTGGATGTAATGGCTAAACATGGTTTTACATTTCATTATTCAGACATCGACAGAAAGTTGCTCGTTACTCTTAAAATGTTATTTGGGCAAAGAACGAAGTTAGTATATTGTCCACGTTACATTAATGATATTTGAGCAAAGAATGCTGTCATCATGTTGGTCGTGTTACCTTACAAGGTTATAAGGGTGTGAGCGATGGGGCCTCGAAAATTGCCATTAGTCTAAGTGAAATGGAGAAAGATACGTGAACAGCAGCAGCAGGAGAAAGGAAACGATGTTACTTTCCCCAACTATTAAATGATCTGGAGAGAAAGAGTCCACTGAGTGCTATGTATATCCCACGCAGTTGTGTTTACATCAAATTAAGATTTGTTATAATAATAAGATTGAAGACCAGCTTATGACTGGATATTCTTAAAAAAAATGCTATTTGAGCAAAGAATGGTGATACTAAGGCTTAGCACAGAACACTTGGTCTGGGAAGGGAGCAGTGATGGTTTGGCCATGGAGGGGGTGGTAGGGGTATGGTTTGGTGGGGGTGGACGGGGAGAGGGTAAGGCCGACCCATTACCTCGTCAATCTCACTACACCTCAAAACACCACGAAGGTTGGACCTCAGCGAGAGGGGCTGCCGGTTCATTCATTCAGGAGACTTGCTATGATAACGCCAGATGTGTGATACAACCTCTGCACAACAGTAATGGATGTAGGATGAAGAGGTGATGGAGATTGAGTAAACATGCATACATTTCAATGATCACAGTTAACACGAACAATTTGTAGGTAGAGATCGCGTCTCCGTGGCGATGTGTTGACTTATATTGAATTTTGTAACTAGCTCGTCATGATTGTAACTTGCTTAGCTAAAAATGAATTGTTGGGCTTCAGTCCTGACTCCTTTATGTGTCTCTGCAAGCCTTTACTGCCCTTATGACTGCCTTGTGTGAGATTGGACTGTTTAGCAACACGTAGGTAGTTCTTGACACACTATGTAAGGCTTTCCCCAATCTGTCTGCTAGCTAAACCACCAAGAAGAAGTCATATTATTATTATTATTATTATTATCGTTGTAAATCGCTTAAGTGTTTAATAAAGAAATAAATTTATATATAATGTGTTTACTTTTCCCTCGTTTATTGCTCTCACCATGTTCATCACGTTACGATATAGCTTACACATATTAACAGAAATAATACTAAAAGGGTTTGCACAGAACAATGGTTGATGGTATGGGAGCGTCTGAGGGGTGGGAGTGATTGATGGTTGGCAGGTGAGGGTCTGCCGGTGAGGACCCTGCTGGCGGAGTATGTACCTGGCTCCCCTCCTTACCGGAATCGCAGTGTATGGGGAGCCTCGGCGGGATGAACATCTCCCACTCTGAAGACAACAAAATGCCTTTAAGGCAATGGGCCACTTCCGCAGGAGGCTGCTGCTCTCTCTCTTACCCCTCAACACTTACGACTTCCTGTAGGGGGGAAGCTAATGGACGTAAAGGCTTTCCTCTCAGGTATGTGGGTTCTCCTCTCCCTCCCCCCTCCCCCTCCCCAAACAACATATCCACTATGTTGGATCCCCTCAACCTCTATTTACCTTACTATCATCAAACTATTATCGTCACACAGGATTAAGTCTATGACAAACACACATACATAATTAACGCTTTTCCTCATATTCCACTCTTTTCCATGTATTTCTTACTCTACCACATACTCTCCTACATCCCCAACAACATGAACTCCCATCTTTCCTGACCACATACCCAAACCCCGAGGACTAGAACCGCGCCCTCTCTCACTTAGGGCTTCCTGTAGGGGGAGTTAATAGTTTGTCTAACCGCAAAATGACCCCGAGCAGTCTCACGACGATGAGGGGAAGCTCCACTCACCCTTCCCTCCCTCCCTCCCTCCCTCCCCTATCCCTCCCCCACCCCAAACAACATAACAGACTATGTTGGGACTCTCTAATCTACACTCAATCTCTACTTACTTACGTTCATCAAATCTATTATCCTCACACAGGATTAAGTCTACGCAAAACACACATACATATTCATTACTCCTTCCTCATATTCCACTCTTATCCTTGTATTTTCTTACTCTACCACATACTCTCCTATATCCCCAACAACATGGCTTCCCTCTTTCCTGACCCAAAACCCCGAGGACTAGAACCGCGCGCACCACTTACCTCCGACACGCGTCATAAAATCCGGGAAATTCCCCCAAAACCCTGTGCGACTAACACCCGCGCCCCATCTGTCCAGGTGCCACTCACGTGAGTGCTACCTGGCAGGTGGTGTGCGCGGTCATAGTCACATATTACACTACTGGGTAGTGGTGCAGAGGAGGAGGAGGAGGGTAGTGGTGTAGAGGAGGAGGAGGGTAGTGGTGCAGGGGAGGAGGAGGAGGGTAGTGGTGCAGTGGAGGAGGAGGGTAGTGGTGCAGAGGAGGAGGGTAGTGGTGCAGAGGTGGGGAGGGTAGTGGTGAAGAGGAGGAGGGTAGTGGTGCAGAGGAGGAGGGTAGTGGTGCAGGTGGGAGGGTAGTGGTGAAGAGGAGGAGGGTAGTGGTGCTGAGGAGGAGGAGGGTAGTGGTGCAGAGGAGGAGGAGGGTAGTGGTGCAGGGGAGGAGGAGGGTAGTGGTGCAGAGGAGGAGAAGGGTAGTGGTGCACGGGAGGAGGAGGAGGGTAGTGGTGTAGATGAGGAGGAGGGTAGTGGTGCAGGGGGGAGGAGGAGGGTAGTGGTGCAGAGGAGGAGGAGGGTAGTGGTGCAGGGGAGGAGGAGGAGGGTAGTGGTTTAGAGGAAGAGCGCAGTGGTAGAGAGGAGGAGGGAGGAAGATAGTAGTGCAGAGGAGGAAGAGAGAAGTTAAAGTGAGGAGGAGAAGGAGGGTAGTGGTGCAGATTAAGAGGAGGGCAGTGGTGCAGAGGAGGGGGAGGGTAGTAGTGCATAGTAGGAGGAGGGTAATGGTGCAGAGGAAGGGGAGGGTTGTGGTGCAGAGTAGGAGTAGGGTAGAGGTGCAGAGGAAGGGGAAGGTAGTGGTGCGAAGGAGGGGGGGGCTAGTGGTGCTGAGGAGGGAAAGGGGGAGGGAATAGTTGTGGGGGATTTTTACACCAGCATGTAATATCATTCACAAATTCAAATTACAATAAAAGTGTTATGAGGTCTAAGAACCAGTAATCTAAATCATATAAAATAATAAATTTTATAATTAGTTCAAAATAAAGATAGAGAAGTAGACTGTAAAAACTTCTATTTAAAGTTGAGTAATTCCCCTACACATCTTTTTTTTTTTTGAAAGGGGGGGGGGGATAAATTCCAGAATGTTAATCTACGTATAATAGATATAATATTTTTCATGAATAAGTCAGTAATAATTAATGCATGGGAGGCGGTCGGCGGAGCGGACAGCTCGCTGGACTCGTGATACTGTGGTCCCGGGTTCGATCCCGGGCGCCGGTGAGAAACAATGGGCAGAGTTTCTTTCACCCTATGTCCCTGTTACTTAGCAGTATAATAGATATCTGGGAGTTAGTCAGCTATCATGGGCTGTTTCCTAGGGGTGGAGGCCTGGTCGAGGATCGGGCCACGGGGACACTAAAGCCCCGAAATCGTCTCGAGATAACCTCAAGATGGGTTAGTATGCTAATTATGGAATATAAACATTTGAAAGTTTAGCTGCCACAGTTGAAAGAAGAATATATTGAGCAGATCAATGACTAGTCTGATCCTGTCAATGAATGTTATCTCAGGCAACACATGCTCCCACAGAATGAAGTATACTTACCTTGTACCTAGCTCCATGCTGAAATATTATTATCATGTAATTTCTACTTTAGGGTGGATATTTGCACGTTTACTTATGAAGTTAGAGTGGATGGGGCATAATAATTACTCTCATGTGAGTTATTTGTTTTTCATGCTACGTAACGACAAGGTACCCTACATGAAAATAAAGTAATGGCCAAAGCAATATATTGCAGAGTACTCAACCTTGCCGGACGCAGTGTCCATAATAAGATGAAGCTGTCGAATTAGTCTGGACCGCGATAATGCACGGATGCTCCTAAATTTTGACAATAATAAGGACCTGCCTTAGGGCACCGAGCTAATATGGTTTCTCTCTGCCAAGTCTCTCTCCCAGAGTGTCCCACGTGCCACCTGGCACATGATGGTGGAAACTTGCTTAATAATTCACAATATTTTACTCTTAATTTCCTAATTGATGGAGACATTGTTGATGTTATTTTACATCGCAATAATGTACTGTAGGTAACAGCAGATTATTTCTCGCTCTGTATATCTTTTAACCTAAATGACGTTAGATAAAATTCTTATATTCGCAGATGAATTTTAGTTCATTACTTGGTTTACTGGATCAGCTGATTGAAGCTGTATAACACTTTTTCCAATAAACAGATATATAATTTGCCATTTATATATATATATATATGTCGTACCTAGTAGCCAGAACGTACTTCTCAGTCTACTATGCAAGGCCCGATTTGCCTAATAAGATAAGTTTTCCTGAATTAATATATTTTCTCTATTTTTTTTCTAATAAAACGATAAAGCTACCATTTCATTATGTATGAGGTCAATTTTTTTTATTGGAGTTAAAATTAACGTAGATATATGACCGAACCTAACCAACCCTACCTAACCTAACCTAACCTATCTTTATGGGTTAGGTTAGGTTAGGTAGCCGAGAATGTTAGGTTAGGTTAGGTAGGTTAGGTAGTCGAAAACAATTAATTCATGAAAACTTGGCTTATTAGGCAAATCGGACCTTGCATAGTAGGCTGAGAGGTGCGTTCTGGCTTCTAGGTACGACATATGTATATATATATATATATATATATATATATATATTATATATATAATATATATATAATATATATATATATTATATATATATATATATATATTATG